>NC_041396.2:55898186-55953186 GCF_900747795.2 Erpetoichthys calabaricus | reverse complement strand
TTTGATCAATCGCCCAACATCTCTTTCTCGCAGGGCTCTCACTTCTGGTGTGAAGCACCCAGACTCTCTTGGGTGCAAAGGAATCCACTCTGTGAACAGTGGCAGGTGGAGAGTTTGACTAGGGTGGTACAACTGTCACACTGTAATGTGGATGGCCTAAACTGATCTCAGGGAGGAAAGAAATCTCCCATTGAGCAAAAGGACAAAAGCTTTCTTTTCCAGATTGCACTTCTCTATGCACATCAAGAATCTATTGCTTTGAGTTTCTCCCAAACAAAGCAGTTTATTATGTGTGTAGTCTAATATAGCAAAGGCCAGTATTCTGGCCAGCCAGGTTATGATGGTTTGTAGCGGCCTTTTGGAAATATGTGTCTATGGCTGTGGACTTTAAAATTTTTACAGCTGAGTAGTATAACAGCAGCGTCAGCCTAACAGATATGCACAGGCCATTATTCAGACAAGCAGGATTATGATAATAGATAGGTGGGCTGTTATAGCAGCCTTTTTGGTATACACTACTATATGGGGGCAGCACGATGGCGCAGTGTAGGGCTGCTGCCTCGCAGTAAAGAGACCTGGGTTCACTTCCCGGGTCCTCCCTGTGAAGGAGTTTGCATGATCTCCCCGTGTCTGCGCGGGTTTCCTCCGGGTGAAATGGGCTTAGCAGGTTAGGTGCATTGGCGAGCCTAAATTGTGCTTGGTGTGTGGGTGTGTGTGTGTGTCCTGTGGTGGGCTGGCGCCCTACCCGGGATTTGTTCCTGCTTTGCGCCCTGTGCTGGCTGGGATTGGCTCCAGCAGACTCCCGTGACCCTGTGTTAGGATATAGCGGGTTGGAAGATGACTGACTGACTATTATAAGGCTGGGCTGAAAACAGCTCTGCTTTGTTCAGAGGGTTAAACAACATTCCGGACAGTCATAATCACCTCTAATTTGCATATTATCACACTCCTCAAAGGATGCCATATCCATTGCACTTTATACGATCCTGGCATATCTGGATAATAAAAACTGCTATGCTAAAGTCCTATTTACACACTACAGCTCACCCTTTAACATAGTTGTACCCTCTAAGCTAACCACTAAAGTCCTCAATTAAGGCTTTCAAATCACTCTGCAAATTAATTTTGTACTTCTTAACCAACATGTTCATGTGCTGATTGGCTGCATCATATCCTCTATGCTATCTTTCAACACAGGCACTCCACAGGGAAGTGTGCTAAGCCCATTTCTATACTTCTTTTTTACCTCTGACTGTGTGTCCAGAAAGAGAGAGAGGATGGGAGCATGCACTGATAGTGAGTTGCTGCGCCCACCACACAGCAGATGACACCTCAGCACAACACTGAGGGAAAAATAATTCTGATCCTGTTTCTGCCCTAGTACTCTTCTAATAAAAGGTTCTTCAGACTTCAGCAATAAATACGCATAAGAAACTTATTTAACAAAGACATCTTTGGAACACCCCATGCTTTCTGCATTTTAATTACGGGAGTTCTGCCAGTCCTTTGTTAGACAAAGGCTTTATAATATATGAATATACAAACACATATTCAGCATATAGCTGATAATATCCAATTCTATAGCAAAAGGTTCATATATGAGGTATTAGATCATCCAGTATTAGTTTAAACAGAGAGAGAGAGAGAGAGAGAGAGATAAACAATGCTTCATTCTGATGTCAGAGTCTAGCTTGAGGGACTGTATACCTGAATGAACACATTCTACTTCGAACACTTAGACAAAAGGCAATATAAATGAAAAGCTTAATAAACTAAAAATGTTACCCAAAGGTTTTTCACTACATAAAACACAGCTTGAACATCATAAATAAATTTGCTGCTGACATCACCATCATAGGCCTAACTACAAACAATGGTGAGACAGCTTACAGAGGACAGGTACCTGCTAACACAGTGGTGACAGAACAACGATCATACCCTTAATGAACAAAACCAAGAAGCAGATTATACATGTCAGGAGGCTGAAGGCAAACCACACCCCCTTCTACATCAGAGGATTTATATTTCCTGAGTGATTAATAAACTGAAGTGGGCACAACATTGACTCCTGTAAAAAAGGCTCACCAGCACCTCTACATTTTCAGATATATAAGGACAGCTTCCACTGCACCTATTCTGACAACTCATTGGTTGCATCACATCCTGGTATGTCACCTGTTTGGCTCAAGAACATGAAAGTATGTAGATGGTGGTGAAAGTGGCACAGAATATTACCACCACCAAGCTACCTTCTGGTCAGGACAGGCAAACATTATTATTAAAGATCTTAGCTATCATGTACAACCACTTTTCTTACTCCTTCCTTCTGGTAAAAAGTAAAGCACCACTGGTACTCACACTAGTAGATTCAAGTACAGTTTATATCTATAGGTCGAAAAGTTTTATGAATAGTCAATCATAAGGTCAAATATTGTAACATAACAAACAACGTTTATATGTGTGCATATACAGTATAAGCTTACACATAAATACTCCATATATTATAGTAGCTAATATACATACTTGTAAATGCAGCACATTTTGCATGCTATGTGTACTTTTTGTGCATCAGGGTCTTTGTTAGTATTGTATTGTCAGCTAAGGAGGATATGCAAGTTAAGAATTTGATTGTACTAGGTACACTATGTACTATATACACGTGAATTAACTTGCACTTTCAAGTCCAGTTCAATAAGTACTGCAATACAACTTATTGTGTAAAAACTTCCTACAAAAGAATATCAATAACACCATGTATTTTTTAGACAAAAAAATTGTATAAAGACATAAAAGCCAACAACTAGAGAAAAAATCATCTTGACAGGATTGGTGATTAATTAGTTCTCTGTTGAACAATATAGTTCACATTTTAATCAATTAACTGACCCAAATTATTGCTCACTTACATACTATCCAGGGCTCGCAAAATTTCAAAATCCCTGGTAGCCCTTCGGGCAGGCACGCTTCAGTTTTTGGTAGCCCAAAATAAATTTAAGTAGCCCAAATAAAAAAGATTATTTTTAATGTATAATATTATAAAGGAAACAAAACATCAATCAAAAAATTGTTAAAACACAAATTACAACAACTGTATAAAAATTACAATCATCAACTCAAATATTTGGTTCTAATTGAACAGAAATTTCTATGAACTTAAAGAACTGTGTAGAACATGAATCAGTCTGTGTCAGATTCTGAATCTGAAATTTCCACTGAAGTCACGGATGAGAAAATGCCACTCAACGTTGAGGGCATAGCATCTCCTTCATCAGCTTTCTCTTCCTGTGCATCGGCCTCCATTTCACTGCTTTTTGTTCTTGTCGAGGTTTTATGATCCAGGTGTCTTGAACCTTTTCCAGAAAACATCCAGAAACGGGTCAGGATCTGGATCTGCGATACTTAACTAGTCCTAGTGTTGCATGTATAGTGTGTGATAACATGTTCACCCTACAATGGACAGGCACCCTGTCCAGGGATTGTTCCTGCCTTGTATCCTCTGTCTGCTTGTTGGGTAGGCTGTCGTTAGCTGCATCAGACATTTTTAAAAGTGCACTTTATGCTAACAGAAATGTGTATCATTTGCTAAATCTTGGGTAAGTGGTCAGCTGGTTAAAAGACTGCACCTTACAGGAGCTTTATGCGGAGGTCATTTTGATGGTATGAACCTACTACTACTATTGATCTTGCTCAAACTAAAAATTGGTTACATCAAACATCAAAATTAAGCACATTCTCTTGCTAATATGATATGACCAAATTATCCCAAAACTATACTAATAAAACAGCAAAATTTACGTGCCATACTAGATGTTGAGATGATATTAGACAAAATCAAAAAATTAGCAGCTAAATATGCACACAAAATCGTGAGTGCAAACAGAGTTGCAGCTGCTAAACATACACAAAAATACTTAATAAGTGAAGACTTGCAGACAGTCCTAAATATATGCATAAACATTTCAAAATTCACAAATCAACTATTACTAAACACACATCAAAAGATTTTTTGCCATGGGTCAAACATTAAAATGGTGGGTTTAATTATAATTCACACAATGATTATGACATTACATCTTGCCTGAAGAAGGGGCCTGAGTTGCCTCAAAAGCTTGCATGTTGTAATCTTTTCAGTTAGCCAATAAAAGGTGTCATTTTCCTTCACTTTCACTAGAATCTAATGAAGAAATTGTTTTAGGGTCCATGAATGTTAAATGTCTGAAATTATTGTTCACTGAAATGGACTGATGAAGCACCTAGAATGTGTTGCAAAAGTGGAAAAATCAAATTATCACCTTTTGAAGACACACCAGAAACTGTTAAAAGTTTACTATTTGGTTTACACTCAGACTCTGAACATTTTGTCAGCGCTATAAGAAAATATACTAATGACATCATTTGGTGCAAAAAGAATAAAAGGAAACTTCAAGCCAAAGTACAAGGACAGGTATCACCACTGTATTTAGAAATTTCCACAGCAAAATATACAGTAGCTAGTATCAAAATAAATCTCAAATATTTCTCTTGTCAAATATATACACTTGGTGAGGAAATTATGTTATGCAAGAACAAATTACATAATATATTCACATTTTTACTTCAATTCACCAGATGTTTATATTTTCCCATTATCTCCCAAATCAAAAGTGCATCTTAATCATTTGTGCATCTAATATTATGTTTTATGCTTCTTTGCTGTTTAAGATAGCTATTTAAGCATAGCTTGAATGTAATCAGTGGGACAAGAAATGAGAAGTCTGCTTTACATGTCATCACCACCAGGTTGAGAAAATAAAAAGAGTAGAAAAGTAAACTTTTAATTCCAATGGGATGTTAAAGTAGACTTCACTTTCTAAAAGGTATATTGCACCACTATTTATTTTGTGATAATAATATAGATAATCATATAATTATAAGGAAAACTTTCAGGTGATATACAAGCAAACTTTAACCCGGAAGTCTGCATGGTAATTTCAGAACTTTATCATGTGTCAGAAAGTCAAGTGAGGACTTGTTTGAAATGCTATAATCTCAAGAATTGAGATACTAAATTGAACAAAGACATGGCAGTCCTTCTGAAAAGCAAACAACCAACCCAGTCAGAGCCAAGGGTATATCACCATCAACTATCTCCATGGTGTGAAATGCCTGCATTTACTCACTGAACGATGGAAGCCATACAGCCAAATGTCTAAAAAAAAAGCTTTGTGGCTGCAATGTGACAAATATTCCACTTTCAGTAATGGTTAAAAACTGCAATGTCTGCCTGTCTGCCTTTTATCAGTTTTTTTTTTGTTTTTTTTTTAGATATTTTTGGTTTGAGGTTTCACATTAATCCTAAGACTATTTTAAGTGTTTATCACAAAGCTTCATTTTCTGACTGTTACATATTTCCATAACCTCTTAAGACCTTCTGAAGTGCTCTAAATCTGATGATCACTATTATAATACATTTTAAATGATTATATATAAAACAAACATAGTGTCACACATGTGAGCATGGTCCGACTTTTACAGGCTTCAGAATTTACAAAACATGGGCGGCGAATATACAAGCTATAAACACCTGGACATTGACACAAATATATGAACAGACACAGGCTTAATCCGCAATAGAAACAAAATCCTGCAGTACTTCTTTATATTCCTTGCTTTGTACCCCAGTAAGTACAAGTCATCGCCAATATACTAATAACCCAGTCTTGTTTAAAATTGTCCAATATGTTTCCAGGGCAAGATCCAACCTGCAAATGTTGCAATCAAGTTCCAGCCTCATTGGGCCACATGTTTTGTGCGTGCACCAAATTAACATCATTCTGGACCAAAATCTTTAAATGCCTTTCAGACAGCTTTGTTATCACAATCCCTCCTAACCCATTAATAGCTGTGTTTGGTGTTCTTCCAGATGGGCTTAAAGTGGAGAAGGACAAACTGTAATTGCCGTTACTACACTATTGGCACGTAGACTTATCTTGCTCAACTGGAAGAATCCTAACTCTCCTATTTTAAGTCAGTGGGTAACTGATGTTATATGTTATCTAAAATTGGAAAAAATCTAGTTCTCACTAAGAGGTATTGTTAAACTTGACTTGCTTGTATGGAATGTTTGATTTTAATAAAAGTAATAAAAGGTAAAAGAAAAAAAAAAATTACAAAACATGGTGGAAGGATTGGCGGCACGGTGGCGCAGTGGGTAGCGCTGCTGCCTCGCAGTTGGGAGACCTGGGTTCGCTTCCCGGGTCCTCCCTGCGTGGAGTTTGCATGTTCTCCCCGTGTCTGCGTGGGTTTCCTCCGGGCGCTCCGGTTTCCTCCCACAGTCCAAAGACATGCAGGTTAGGTGGATTGGCGATTCTGAATTGGCCCTAGTGTGTGCTTGGTGTGTTTGTGTGTGTCCTGCGGTGGGTTGGCACCCTGCCCAGGATTGGTTTCCTGCCTTGTGCCCTGTGTTGGCTGGGATTGGCTCCAGCAGACCCCCATGACCCTGTGTTCGGATTCAGTGGGTTGGAAATGGGTGGAAGGATTTGTACAGTTGCCCTGAGTGACATGATACAAAAACAAAAAAGAGAGATGGGATTGGATTAAGGTCTGAATAAAGAATGGTACCAAAACATCCGCTGAGAGCAACTTTTCTCAACCATCCAAGAACAGTTTGATGACAAACATTACCTTTTCCAACATGATGGAGCATTGTGCCATAAGGCTAGAGTGATAACTAAGTGGCTCTGGGAACAACACATCGAAATTTTGGGCCCATGGCCAGGAAACTCCCCAGACCTTAATCCCATTGAGAACTTGTGGTCAATCCTCAAGAGGCAAGTGGACAAACAAAAACCCACAAATTCTGACAAACTCCAAGCATTGATTATGCAAGAATGGGCTACCATCAGTCAGGATTTGGCCCAGAAGTTGATTGACAGCATGCCAGGGCAAATAGAGGTCTTGAAAAAGAAGGGCCAACACTGCAAATACTGACTCTTTGTGTCATTATCAAGTCTTTTGGCCACGACTGTAGTACAAATGTAAGGATGTAATGTTGAACAGTACAGTTCACAAATGTAATGGATGGGAGGCTATTGCCAAATACTGCAAGGATACCTACTAGGCCCCTGCACTCCTATACTGGATAAGCGGGTCAGCAATTTTCATACTTAATAGTTAATATACAGTGTGCTCCTACTAATTAAGGCATTGTTTCAGATACTTCAAAACACATCCACAGACATAATTATACATGTCCTTGTGTCTCAAGAAGGCCTGATATCTATAAATTGCACTTGTATTAGTAATCAAATAGAAACACCTCCACAGACATAATTATATGTGCCCTTGTGTCTTAAGAAGACCTAAGCATTTCAGTTTTAGTCACAAAAGCATACATGCAATACTTTATAGATTAATGCTTTGCACTTGATTTCAGGTTATCACTGTCACATCATCTGTTATTTTGGCTATCATAGCAGCATTCCCACTTTATGACAAGTTATGCAGAAACTGAAAAGAAGATAAGAACCATGTCATTCTTTTTATATTTACATCATACTTCCGGGCATAATAAACAGTTAAGCCTTCCTGCAATGTTTTTCAGGTTTCCACTGAGGAGATTTAAATAATTATTTTGTGCAGCCTATTGTTATAAACATGCATTGTTTTTAACAGCATCCTAAAAGGACAAAGGCAGTATTACCCTCCATTAATTAAACAAGCTACAAATGCAAACAATCAATCACAGAAAGATCTGTCAAACTGATAAAAGGTTCAGCCTAGAGCTTTAACACATTCAGCAGTCTTAAATTCATGATGGCAATAGGAAGAAGTATTACAGTTTATTAAAGAACTTAATAGATGACTATGATTTGTCTGTAAACTAATAAACCATTCAAAGAAGCAAAAAATACAACCTGTTCAATATTTAGGTTGAAGTGCATCAAGTCTGTACATTCTTACTGATATTTCAGCCTATGCTGCTGATGTACAAGCTGAAACCAAGGCAAATGTGGTCAGGCTTTTGTCACCTTTAATAAGATTTTATAACCAAAAATATTTATGTGAAATTGATCGTTTTTTAAAACATAATTAATTTGTTTCTTAGTTGAAAAAGTCTGCATACTCTTTGAGTTTAACTGATTAAATTTCACCAACCATATTCCAAGGCCTGTACAAAAGTAATTTCTCTTCACCTGTAAATTTCCTGATCCAGCAGCTGTTTACCAAGACTCATTTTCAAAGTTGCTATGCATCGAAGTTAACACTACTGTTCTGAATAACCAGTTTATTACAGGATGTGCTACGAAAATGGACACACAGATCTTACTAAAGTCATACAATATTAAAAGGGAAAATGTAATACACTGTACAAACAGAAACAATCATTAATAAAAAAAAACTAATTCATCATAATAAATAAGAAGAGTTCTGTATTTTCACAGAGGTCACTTGAACTTTGATAATTCAGTTTTGTAATTTCCACAGACAAAAATTAAGTTAATTACCTAAGTGTATTTTATCACAATTATTTATCAGCATCTCATTATTGATGACAGTATTTCTCAGAGAATTTTGGCCCTGCAGTAGGAGCAAATGCATCTGTCAGCAACTACAGACACAATCACAAATTATTAATGGGGATCACCATTCAACATTTGAATACATGTGGGAAAAGCCTACATTAATGAATTAGTTCATGAAGGGCAAACAGTCTAACAGGATTTCTACAATTAACACCCAATACAGTGCATTATTGTATAGGATGTACTGTATATTCATCTGGTTTTTTAAGTGCACTTAATCTAAGTGTAGGGTAACAGAGCAAACCTCTATATGTAAATATAAATTACCTATATTAAATTATTAACTTTTATAGTTAAAAACAAATATACTGCTTTTGTTTATATAAGTATTAATAGAATTACAGAACTGAATAAGGAACTTCAAACTAGTCACAAACAGTTAGAGGACCCAGAAAGTCTATCAAGCACCACATGATGTCACAGCTGTCAGTGCAGCTGACACAGCAATTAAAAGAAACATGAAGTACTACCATTAAAGTTAAAAAAAAAAGTATGCTCCATAAGCATGCAGGATTATGTAAAAGGGGTGAGAACTGTGGATCCCGCTTTCAATTCCAAGCAAAAAATAATGTGGGTATATCATACCTACATTAGCATCAGACCTTTATTCTGAACAGTTTCTGGCAGATTAGAAAATAAAAGGAAGGAAAGATGTAATTTAAGTAAACAAAATGTCCTGGAACTAGATTAGTAAATTTCACAAAATCACAAGAGACCAAAACAAAAAACAGTCTCAATGTGGGTAAACTATAACAAAAGTGACAAAAATTGACAGGTACAGAAAAAAAGCCCAAACAAATCAAAAACACTGTAACAAAAAGGCATAAATCACTAAAGCCTTTCAGAATGGCAGAATAACATGAATGGTTTACATTCTTATTTTTCCTATACAAAGCATCACATGATTTTGACACAAAGGGGCAGGTAGCAGAAAACAACACATGGCCAAATCCATATCAGGCGTATTTGTCCTGACAAACAAGATATATTTTGCTAGGTTAATTGAGGTTTATTTTGCAGAAAATTAAGAATTTTGTAATTTAATTAAACATGTTGATACTACACAAACTGCCATGTGGACAGTTCTCTTTTGATATAACACTACTGGAAACACACAATGCTGAGAGAATGCTTAAAATATATAATCTTACCTTTATAGACTGTGTTTGAAAAGCCTAAAGGTTCAGTCTGAATCACCCATGTGACACTTGTAGATAGAGTACGTCCAGAAATCAGCAAAAAGATTTAGAATGGCCAGTCTTGCTGCAAAAAATAAATAAATAAATGAACATCACTGACAAAATTCCTGATTGGTACACCTTTATCATATTTATATCATAATTATTTTAATGTTATACATTATATTCCCCTAAATTCTGTCTTTATTTGTACTTTAGCTGTTACTTCCACACCACCATCACAATGTTAGATGTTGTTGTGCTATAGTGGACTACAGAAAACAAAGAAGGGCACTATTAGCATTTCATAGCAAAGTTCACTTTCAAAAGTCTTCTTTATTACTGTCACATTTTCCAAGGTCTTCTCACAACTCTGACTTCACATCCCATGCATTTTATTTCTCAAGGTAATGATTAAATAGTGTGTGCCTGTTTGTTCAGCGCTGTTCTTCATTTTTAAAGCATTTTCATGTTAACTAGTTTAAGGCATGACAATAATGACTAGTGGTATCAGGATAGGCTCCAGCTCCTTCCAACTCTTAACAGAAATAAGCAATTATAGAAAATAGGTCTATCGACCCATTCTAGGGCTAATTCATTGAGAGAACTAATAGCAATGACTATTTTTTTTCCTGTGACGGTTAGTCTTAAAAACAAAAGATGAAGCATTATGTCTTGTTGCCCTGTAATTGGATTTACATCTAATTATATGACTATGATAAATTCTATTAGTCATCCATTTATGTGGTTTACAGCATTACTAATAGCAAAGGCAAAAACTACTCCTTTATTAAACTGAAAACATTAAATGCCAAAGCTCTAGCAAAATAAATTGATAAACTCATGGAATAAGAAAAGCATGCATGACACTATAGATGCAAACAAATTTCAAAACACAGATCTAGCCCTAGTAACACTTGTTAATAATTTAATTTTTTTTTTAATACTTTTTAATACAAAACAGCAAGTTTAATATACAGTATTTCACTCTTGATTCATAATGAATTGTGAGTTTCAATAAGCAAAATTTTCTAACTAGGAGCTTTATAAATGTTTTAAGCAGCTTCAGCTGCTGCAAGACATCTGCTGACTGAAACAAAAAGGCATGACAAATTTACCAAAAAGTACCCAACTTGGCTGCTGAAACAATGGCAAGCTGACAAGGCACCTTCACTGCAAGAGCTTCTGCAGTCACATGCTCAACTGCAAATATAAAGTATATGGCTGGCATCTCATCTTCTCAAAAGAACTAACCTTTGGATCTTTCTCCTTTCTGCGAAGCAACTGGGTCTATACCACTGCTTCATCAGAATGGCATGAGCTAAGCTTTTATAAGCTGGTGTGACTGCAGCTGCTCCACTTCTGTCTCCACTTTTAAGATGATTTGCCAATTAGTGCTAAAGTGTAAGTGAAGAGAGTAGCATCATAAACTCCTAAATCTGTCTGTATGCTTTTAAAACATGAGCTCCCAAATGTTTAACTATTTCACTTCATATTTACACCTTGAAATATGCTACCCCAATATACTGAAAAGTTAAACTACTGCTTGCAGTTTTTAAATAAAAAGTAGATGTAATCAAAAAGGGGACCATCACTTTTAATGTATATCTGTCCAGATCTTGGGTTCCTGCATTTGCAATAACTATAAATCTTCCAGCGAGAAGAATGCATTCTTTGTAATGTTCCACTGCATTATATCAATTAGCTGCAATTTCAGTAGATGGTAAGTTCTGTTGGTAAAGGTTAAGAATAAAACTGACATGTGCATGAAGTTCAGTTTGACACACTGAACTCAGGGAATTAAATGGTAAAGTGCTCTTCAATGCATATAAGGTACTGTAGGTGGGCAACAGTCCACAAATGCCATGGTTAACAATTCACAAATAATAATATTCCCTTTTTAAGTGGGACATAAAGTGCCTTTTATATTAAAAAATGGACAAGGAATAACAATGCATGTGCATGATTATATTATACATACTATTCCATTAAAATTATCAACATGCTAGCTAGATGTTTAAATAAGTAATGCATCTATAATAGGTAGTCATATTACATCAGCATGTGGGCTGAAAAAAATTTTTTTTACTGCTCACAAAAATAATAAAATATTCTTTCTTTTTTAATTGTATTGAAATTATTTGAAAAAAACAAATTCCATGCAATCATATTAAACTTCACAAATTATAATTCAATCCCCACCCAAAAGAAAGAAAGGAGACACTACAACATGAACAAATCTTTAAAAAAAAACCCAAAGAAACAAGAATGTCCTTTTCCCCAAAATAAATGCTTATTCTAAGATTTGATTAAATAGATGTTGTGAAATTTTAAACAAGTTTTGAACAGATCCTTTCTCCAATGTACCCTATGCTATGATCTTTAAAAGGAAGAGACTTTAATATGTTTTTACATATTGTTGAGACTGTGTCTGACTCCTCACGACTGATCAGTATTAATTCTGAAATAGAAATGGGTGGGAGGTGAGGAAAATTGAGCAAGTTCCTTTCAGCGAAGTTTCTGATTTGAAAGTAGTGGAAAAATTGTGTCGATGGGAAGTTAAATTTGAAGCATTACAAGACATTATCTATATACAAATCTCTAAGTGTTTTAATCCTGGACATTTTCCAAACATTAAATACTGCTGTAGGTTTGAGAGGGTAGAAAATGATGATTATCATGTAAAGGTGCAACAGATAAGAGCTTCTCTGTCTTAAAGTGCTTCATGCATTGGTTCCATATTCTGAGTGAGTGACAGACAATTGGATTATCACTATATTGACAATAATTTGTATTTACCAGGGCATATAAAGAAGTACATCAAGATTTTATTTCTATTGCAGACCTGGCTTGAGTATATTCATCAATTTGTGACAAGGTCCAGGTCTTTATAGCTTTATATTTGCTGGCCAGTAATAAAATTGAAAGTTAGATAGTGTCATGCCCCTTTGTGATTTAAGTCATTGTAGAGTTGCCCTTTATGTGCGTGGATATTTCGTATTCCAAATAAATGAGGTTATATTTGAATCTAATTTCTTAAATAACGATATGTTAAAGTATATGGGGATGCTCTGAACTAGAAATAAAAGTTTGCAAAGGATGTTCTTCTAGATAGTATTGATTCTCTCTGCTAATGTGAGATGGATGGTAGACCATCTGTACACAACTTGTTCATTTTTTTTCCATGCAGATAGCAAAATTTTGTTGAAAAAGATCTTTATATTTACTTCTCATGTTTACCTTTAGGTATTTCAACTGATCTTCTAAAATAAATGGGAAGGTGTCCAATCTAATATTGTGTGCTGGACAGTTCAGTGGAAAAAGCACACTTTTTTCAAATTAATTTTGAGTCCAAATATCTTAGAAAAACCTGCTAGTGTCCTGAAGACTCCTGGTATGGAAATTTGTGGGGCTGATATATACAATACCATATCATCTGCATACAGTATAGTTATAGGACTCTCTCAAGCATTCATCTAAACTTATACCCACACAGGGCCAAATTACAATAACCGATTAACCAAACCTGCACATTTCTGGATATGTAGGTGGAATATGTAAATAGAAATCACTTTAATGTTGAGATGCAAGATGAAAAGACAGCTTGAGGGCAAGAGCTTTTTTCAGTCGCATGCTTTACTGTTAATATAATTGTAAGCTTTTCGGAGGTACATTCTTTTGGGACCAAAGTTCGTTTTTCTAATGCACAGCAAGCTGCATATACGCCAATGATTGTTAAAAGGCTCTTTTTAGGAAAGGCTGTTTTGACTAGTCTAGCATTTAAATTAAAAGTACTACTTGGCCATGTACTCAAACACAGAAACAAGTGCGTTTTTGACAATTAAATCTTACATTTAAGTCAACTGTGAACAAAATTTGACCACCTTTGGGGTGATATCTGAGGGTAGCAATAATATCTCATAATTAACTAAAAGGTAATACAAAACTGAAAGCAGGAACATACGTTCTACTACAAACAGTTTTATTTTTTGCTATTTTAACCAGAAATTATATACAAAGTTCAGCTTTTCTAAAAACATTTCAAAATACAAGTTGCAGTAAAGGTCCACAGAATTTGCTCAAAGCATTTTATAGAAGGGGTGGCATGGTGGTGCAGTGGTAGCGCTGCTGCCTAGCAATTAGGAGACCCGGATTCGTTTCCCGGGTCCTCCCTGCGTGGAGTTTGCATGTTCTCCCCGTGTTTCCTCCCACAGCCCAAAGACATGCAGGTTAGGTGGACTGGCAATTCTAAATTGTCCCTAGTGTGTGCTTGGTGTGTGGGTGTGTTTGTGTGTGTCCTGTGGTGGGTTGGCACCCTGCCCGGGATTGGTTCCTGCCTTGTGCCGTGTTGGCTGGGATTGGCTCCAGCAGACCCCCGTGACCCTGTGTTCGGATTCAGCGGGTTGATAAATGGATGGATGGATTTTACAGTAATTTCAGCTGCTTCAATTCCATCATCATTTGACATTTACCACAGAGAGAGTTTTTGCCATCTAAGGCACGGCAACTTAATTTTGCAGAAAAAAGTTTTCGAGTGAAAGTGGATAGAAATAAAAAATCTTCATTGTTTCTTCAGTTACTCAACTGTTTGTGACAAATGAAAGAAGTTATCAGATCAGTGGTGAGTTTACTTGGTATGTCTATTCAGTGATTTATTTTAAGTCTACAGCACTTAATAGACTTTTCTAAAGTGATTACCTCTGTCAATGACAACACTGATGTTAATTTTAATATTTACAGATTTAGAACATAGGAATATTATTGTTTTGCGGCTAAAGAGAGTGAGAAGAATTTGCAAAAAGTTGCCTGACCCTTAGATCAGAATTACTTCACATAAGAGGAATTGCATCTAAGAACCAAAGACCAAAGTGCCAGTATTCCCATTATATGGCATTTACATTTGTTTACTTTAACACTATCCATTGTAGTCCTCAGTGTACAAAACTGAAAGCATTAAGATCTGTTTTTTCAAACTAGATTCTTGTAAGGAGCTAAAACAAAGGATTGATATAATCATGAATAAATTGTATATAGTGTTACTATATGACTGTGTTCTACTAGCAAACTACAGTCCAATAAAATATGCTTGGAAAATTATTTTAAACAAGTTATGTTTAAATTTAATCAATGTATTGTCAGAAGAGCTGTGTTTTTTAGCCTATGATATTAACAGGCCCCTGTATATTTTACGCTACACCATATTTGATTGACATTTTTTGATTTGTAATTAAATTGCGATGAGCTATCCCTGCTTTATGTTTTAAAAGGTTTAAGGGCATTTTACTTGTTTATTCTTTTTCTCATTTGAAAATATTTATTTGGCATAACTACACTTTGTAACCTTGTGAATCAATGGCTCCTGCATTGTTGTCAATCTGAGGTGACAGGGCCAGGCAAATACATTATTAGCGGAGTCAGACAGCACAGACACAATATCTAGAAACTGTAGCTTTTTTTATTTGAGAGGAGGGTATTTCTTTTAACCGTTGGGCACGGAATCTTTTATATACTTTAGACTGAATTTTTAAAGTAAGTATTACCTTTTAACTAAAATTTTTTATCCTATCTCAACAAAGATAATTACTTGTCATATTATTTAACTAATTCCATGGCGGATTTAGGCTTTGACCATTTTCTTAAAAACTTTGAAAATGTCAGACCCTCTTGTTCCTCCTCAATGGCACACGAGAACCATTTCACAGTACTTGCCATGCTTCAGTGACACCACAAATGAAAAATGATAGCAGCCCAATATCTGAGACATCTGTACTTTTATCCATCACAACAGATACATTATTAGATAAAAAGCAAATTATTATGTAAGTTATTCTGCATGTCCATAATAATTGATTACATGCTCACTCTCAAAAGCAATGTTTCACATAACATTTCTGCATGCCAAGAAAACTGAGTCAGCAATCTCAATCAGACAGTCTCTTACAAGCTCACCATTTGTGAGGGCAAAGGCTTATTCAATGATGTGTTAAGCAATCCAATAGCTGCCAATATAAGTCTCAGATTATTTGCATTTCATTTCAAATAATATGTGGGCTGACTAGTTTGAGATTTTTAGGTCTTTCATTTTAGCATTTCATTTAACCAATCCTGATGATCTGATAGTACCAAGTGCCCTGTCTCATAATGGCAGTGTAAAATTGTATTCTTTAGTCACAGCCACACATTCCATTCAATCCAAGCTATCCATTCTGAATTAAATATCTGCTATTCAGTCTACTTTTCTCATCTTATTACGACTTGATTCTGATACTGACGAGGAGATAGTTAAAATAAAGTGGGACTGATTACTCCTAATCAGAGAAGTTGTTTTGCATTAGCTCTGGGTGACTAGGGATAACAAAATGACTGCCACACTCTTGGTGTAGACAAAGAAAATATGAACTGCTGAACACATGCAGGCAGTAAGACTAGTAAAAGAGTATTAAAAATGGATGGGCAATATTGTTTTTAACAATATAATTACAACCTTAACCCTTTAAGCTGAAATTTCTGTTTCTCATTTTTCAAACAACTATTTGTAAATTCTGCAAAGCAGAGACAAAATTAAGGTCCTTTTTCACATACATTGACCATAAGCTTTTATCCTTTATGCACTTTCACTTTGAGTGGGTGCCACATCACTCTATGACCCCATACTGGAAGTTTACAAGAACAGAAAATTAACTATTTTCCCAGTAAATAGTCTTACAAACTGCGGTGGGCTGGCGCCCTGCCCGGGGTTTGTTTCCTGCCTTGCGCCCTGTGTTGGCTGGGATTGGCTCCAGCTGACACCCGTGACCCTATAGTTAGGATATAGCAGGTTGGATAATGGATGGATGGATATTCTTACAATGAAACTGAGATTTTACTTTCAAAAACATTTTGGAGAATGTTTGGCCACTGTAAAATGACTCTTAAATGCAAAATAATTTTAATTAATGTTTTATTTTACAAACCTATATAAATCTAGGGATTCTGCAATTGATCAGCTGCCGATCAAAATCGGCCAATTTTCACTAAAAAAGACTCGATTGGTGATTGCTAAAAAACCTATATTTTCAGCCCCTGCTTTTCTAAGCTTTACAGTAATTTAGTTGTAGTTCTTCTTTACACAAGGTATTACACAAGGCCAGCAAGTGTCTTTTTTTTTTTCTTTAGCTGCAGACTTCCTGCAGTGTAAACAAAGAGCGGTGAGTGGAAGCTTGTTTTATCATCGAACAAGAGGTAATTGGTATAAATGTCTTTACATTAAAGTAAGTGGAGTAATAAACTGAGAAGCTGTCCTGTGCATCAAGACAAATGGCAAGAAAAGCTACTTTAACACTAGAATCCCTGAAGCCTATGAAAAAACTCGTAATCCCAAGCCAATTTAAATTCCTTCACACCTCTCTTCATCAGCATCAGCACAAGAAGCAAGTAGCCTGCTATCCCATTATCTCCCCAAAAAACGGAGCTGTAGAGGATAACTAATATATTGTTATTTGGAATACATACATTTTAAACATCACTATTTCAAAACTCTATGCCATTTGAACATGAGTTGTCATTTGAACATTTTTTTTTTCGACTCCATGTTATGGTGCATAATACTGAAAATACAGACAGATTTCTTCTTTTTGGGTGCATACACTGTTAGCATGGCACTACCAGATCTAAACACTAGTGTGGCGAATTGCTTGCGTACTAAAGTGACTATAGGTGCAGGTGGAAGTGCCATTTTACTTATGCTGCCGTGCACAGTTGTGTTGCGGTGCAGCAGTCTATTAGCCAGCGAAGCGGTCTGTTGTTACGGTTCTGCCTTTGTCTAGAAACGGCTCCATAAGCTTTATGGCCTGGGTTGTAACTCAAAACACAGTTCTCAACAAAACCTTGCCAGATGTCCAAAATCACAGGAAATCTATTGTTTTCACACGTTCTGCATGGGTGTCTTTGTTGTCAAAGAGCAAATGTCGCATTATAGTATGATAGCGGTCACAGGACATCTTATCTTTGATTGCCATTATAACAAATAATTTTGAGCAGGCTTCAACCACAGCATCAACTGTGGTCATCACTGCTCTTGTGAAGAGAATAGATATAAATGCCATCATCTCAGAGAGGGAGAAGCAAGTTCATTGTACTACGTGAACATCACTAACAGAATAAAACAGAATAATAAAAAAAAGCACTAACTTTTACAAGTAACCAAAATTTACACTGGGTGTTATAGACTCAAATCAAATGTATGTTTTTATTATATTATAGTAATAATAATAGCAGCTCACTACTAAAAACGCAGAGTGCCAAGATTTGAACCCGGAACCTTTGGGTTATAAAGCAGCAGTTCTTACCTCTGCACCATCCAAGAATACATATCAACTTTCTGTCAATTGACATTTGAGCTTGGGTTTTTAACTCATTGACAGCAACATGTAAATTGAATGATTTTTTTTTTCTTTGGTTATATTCTTGAATAAAATCACACATGTTTACTTTATATTTGGACTAAAGTCTTTACACATTATACACTTCACATCATTATTAGTATAACATGGAGAAAGATTTTCTGTTTTAGGTATGTGTTCAGCATTTCCTGCCTCGCATTTCCTGTCATTCTACACTTACACAGATTGTCGTAGACACGGAACACACATGAAATGTATGTATTCAAATATAGATATATTATTTACCCTATACAACTCCAGTCACCTCACACCCAGATACAGTAGTCCCTCGCTATATCGCGCTTCGACTTTCGCGGTTTCACTCTATCGCGCATTTTATATGTAAGCATATCTAACTATATAACGCGGATTTTTCGCTGCTTCGCGGGTTTCTGCGGACAATGGGTCTTTTTACTTCTGGTACATGCTTCCTCAGTTGGTCTGCCCAGTTAATTTCATACAAGGGACGCTATTGGCGGATGACTGAGAAGCAACCTAATCAGAGCACACAGTTAAAGTTCCTGTGTGCTGATTGGCTCAGCGACAGGAGTGCTGCATTAACCAGAGATGTCTCATCTCACTCATTCAGCATTAACGTGCTCCTGCTACTGCTTCAGGGGCCGTGTCCAAGCGCCAACAGAAGATGCAAATGATTGCAGAAAAGATAAAAGTTTTGGATATGTTGAAGGAAGGGAACAGCTACACCGCTGCAGGACACCATTACGGCATCAATGAGTCCACGATTCTTTTTATTTAAAAAGGAGGAAAAGCATATAAGATCTACAGCCACAGTGTCCTTGAACCAGGGCGCAAAACGAGTTGCAAGTGGACGTGATAAGGCAGTAGTCTGGATGGAATCTGCATTAGGGAATTGGATTGAAGACTGATGGAAGAAGAATGACGGTTGTGCTACACAGTCGCCTGAAGAGGCTCCTTTAGAAGAGCTGTAACGCTCTCCTTTGTTGTGCAGTAAAATTAAACTCATCGTTATCGGACAAGTCGTCGTGTCATTGTTGGTGAGTAACCATAATTAATTATCTACGTACAGTACTTATTACATGTACATAGTTTAGTGTCACTGTACACACATTTTACTGTATACAATTTTTCTTGCATTGTACGTATTTATTGCTGGTGGCCTGTCTGTCGTAATGGCTGTAACATATGTGATATCGGAGACACTCGATATCTTTAAAATAATATTTAGGATTTACTGTATATAAACTGTGTTTACATACATAATTTCAACGAAATCTTACCTAATATCTAAGAGAATACAAAGGGTTTATGCTATATAATTGTGCGGGAAATGTTTATAATAGTGTGGGAGAGTTTATAAGGGCTTAAAATATATAAAAAGAACCATATGAACATATGGTTTCTACTTTGTGGATTTTCACCTTTCACGGGGGGTTCTGGAACGCAACCCCAGTGATGGAGGAGGGATTACTGTAAACACACTTGAGCTGTGAGAATTTTGCAAATGACTTCACCTCCGTTGGGGGGTGGGGTGGGGTGTTATAGCTGGCTGCTTGTTACTTGTGATGATCAACACATTTGCAAAACAAAAGACGCTGATGAGGAGAGGTGCGAAGGAATTTAAGGTGGCCCAGGATTACAAGTTTTTTCGTAGGCTTCAGGAATTCTAGTGTTAAGGAATTCAGACTTTTATTTTTATCTTTCAATTAAAATGGAGATCACTTGATGTTTGGACAGTGTGCTTGTTTAAAATGCAACAGCTTCCACTTTTAATTGAAAAAAGAAAAGATAAACACAAATTTTAAGCTGCTGCTTAGTAAACAATTGGCATTTTAAAAAGATTTCTACTGTGTACAACATGTTAACTGTGTTATACGGCATAGGTTTTGGTAACATTAAAATGGTAATCCATATTTTATAATTACACCTCAAAAATTATGAATGTTTAGTTGATACACTAAAGAAAAAAAAACACACCTGTATAAATATAGTAAGCTTATATTTTAACTGAAAAGAGCTGTAGTGCAATTAATGATTTAAAATTATTAAAATGCTTGTATATTTACATTTAGGCAGCAATTAATTGCCAATATCAAGTATACATATATATATATTAAATGCTCAAAAAAATTAAGGATCACTTTGAAAACATCAGATCTGAATGGGAAAAAAATCATGCTGGATATCTCTACTGATATGGACTGGGTAATGTGTTAGGAACGAAAGGATGCCACATCGTTTAATGGAAGTGGAAATTATTAACCTTTCGTATTAACCTACGAAAATCAAAGGGGCATTTACTTAATGAGACAACGGATGGTGCCCTTGGGGGATCTCCTCCCAGATCTGGACCAGGGCATCACTGAGCTGAGGTGCCACCTGGAGGTGTTGGATAGACTGAAACATAATGTGCCTGAGGTGTTCTATTGGATTTAGGTCAGGCGAGCGTGGGAGCCAGTCCATCCATCCATTATCCAACCCGCTATATCCTAACTACAGGGTCACGGGGGTCTGCTGGAGCCAATCCCAGCCAACACAGGGCATAAGGCAGGAAACAAACCCCGGGCAGGGCACACACACGCACACTAGGGACAATTTAGAATCGCCAATGCACCTAACCTGCATGTCTTTGGACTGTGGAGCACCCGGAGGAAACCCACGCAGACACGGGGAGAACATGCAATCTCCACACATAGAGGACCCGGGAAGCAAACTCGGGTCTCTTAACTTCTTCATCCTCCAAGAACTGCCTGCATACTCTCGTACCATGAGACCGGGCATTGTCGTGCACCAGGAAAACCCAGGACCCACTGCACCAGCATAGGGTCTAACAATGGGTCCAAGAATTTTGTCCTGATACCTAATGGCAGTTAAGGTGCTGTTGTCTAGCCTTTAGAGGTCTGTGAGTCCCTCCATGGATATGCCTACCCAGACCATCACTGACCCATCACCAAACCGGTCATACTGAATGATGTTACAGGCAGCATAACATTCTCCACGGCTTCTCCAGACCCTTTCACGTCTGTCACATGTGCTCAGGGTGAACCTGCTCTCCTCTGTGAAAAGCACAGGGCGCCAGTGGTGGACCTACCAATTCTGGTATTCTATGGGAAATGCCAATCAAGCTCCATGGTGCCAGGCAGTGAGCACAGGGCCCAGTAGAGGATTTCAGGCCCTCAGGCCACCCTCATGAAGTCCATTGCTGATTGTTTGGTCAGAGACATTCACACCAGTGGCCTGCTGGAGGTCATTTTGTAGGGCTCTGGCAGTGCTCATCTTGTTCTTCCTTGCCCAAAGGAGCAAATACTAGTCCTGCTGATGGGATAAGGACCTTCTATGGCCCTGTCCAACTCTCTTAGGCCGGAGTTATACTTCAAGCGATGCGACGCATGCTGCAGTGGATGCTCCTGCTACGCAAGCGTTGAAATGTTTATACTTGTGTGCATACTTTACGTAAATCTGGAGGAATCCACCAGGTGGCAGTGCGAGATATTATCACGGTGAGAACATGTTCAGCTTCTCGGTGTTGTGAATTGCCTAGAACACCCATTAAATTCCGATGACACCTTACCGCAATATCTCTGAAAAGGTTGTTTATTGATTAAATCCAGGGATGTGTCCATTCCAGCAAGCATTGGGCACGAGTGAGAAACAATCCCTGGAAGATGCCTTGGCTCATCGCAAGGTGAATACAAGCACACACATACTCTAGTGTCATTTTAGCGGCACCAAATCCCCAAATCTGCATATCTTTGGAAGGAAACTGGAGCACACTGAGGAAACCCAGCAGAAAAACGTGTAAACTCCAGGCAGGGAATATCAGCGATATGACTCCCTGCAAGTATAAATCTAAGGATTCTAAATGTGCAGAGAGTTGGAATATCATACATTTAATGTGCTCAGTGTGGCGATCTATTGCTGGTGATTCGCTGCTGTCAGGAGCAGAGGAAGCCCTAGAAAAAAAGATAGCACAAGAAGACGGTATGTGAGAATTTTAAAACGTATCGTGTCATTACGATCGGGAATATGCGATGCTTGAATATAAAAGCACCACAAATACATTTGTATGTCGGCATTTTGCTTCACCACATCGAACCATTTATCAAATATCGAAGTGCGCACACCGATCTCGTAGGATCCGCAAAGCGGCTTTCTGTCACATGTAGATAGTAAACAGAGACTCTGACGTCACATTCCAACTTTTAGCACATTGAGCCTCCCGACTTTTTGCTGGTACTGCAACTCGCGCACGCGTCGCATTAATTTCTGAGGACCTGAGGACCTGTGAGACACAGAAAACCTTCTGGCAATGGCTCATATTGATGTGTCATCCTGGAGAAGTTGGACTACCTGTGCAACCTCTGTAGGGTCCATGTATCGTCTCATGCTACAAGTAGTGAAACTGACCATAGCCAAATGCAAAACTAGTGAAAAAACAGTCAGAAAAGATCAGGAGGGAACAATGTCAGTGGCCTCCACCTGTTAAACCATTCCTGTTTTGGGGGTTTTCTAATTGTTGCCCCTCTAGTACACCTGTTGTTAATCTCGTTAACACCAAAGCAGGTGAAACCAATTAACAACCCCCTCTGCTACTTAACTGACCAGATCAATATCCCACAGTTTCATTGACTTGATGCTATACTCTGATTCAAAAGTGCTCCTTTAACTTTTTTCAGCACTTTATATATACAGTATATACGATCTACTTGTCTCCGACTTAAAGTTTAAATCCGAACAATATATTCGATCTCTTGTCGCTGTTCCGTTATTTCACCAAGTAATAATTTCCATTTGTTTGCGATAATGCGATCTTTACTATGTTTTTATTGAGACTTTCAAATTTTCATACTTCCATTATCTCTAACCTGCTCTGCGCTAACGTTTTTGAATTCTTTACAATGTTGTACGTTTTCATCTACACTGTCTTATTTCTGGCCCCAGGCATGGTTAACATCTCATCTCCTTCCAAGATTTTTTTATAATAGAGATAGATATCCATCCATCCATCCATTTTCCAACCCGCTGAATCCGAACACAGGGTCACGGGGGTCTGCTGGAGCCAATCCCAGCCAACACAGGGCACAAGGCAGGAAACAAACCCCGGGCAGGGCACACACACGCACACTAGGGACAATTTAGAATCGCCAATGCACCTAACCTGCATGTCTTTGGACTGTGGAGCACCCGGAGGAAACCCACGCAGACACGGGGAGAACATGCAATCTCCACACATAGAGGACCCGGGAAGCAAACTCGGGTCTCTTAACTTCTTCATCCTCCAAGAACTGCCTGCATACTCTCGTACCATATTTTTATATTGTCATGCTTGGGTCACAGATTTGCGCAGAAACACAGGAGGTTGTAGAGAGACAGGAACGTTATTCAAACACTGCAAACAAACATTTGTCTCTTTTTCAAAAGTTTAAACTGTGCTCCATGACAAGACAGAGATGACAGTTCAGTCTCACAATTAAAAGAATGCAAACATATCTTCCTCTTCAAAGGAGCAAACAAATCAATAGTGCTGTTTGTTTTTAAGTATGTGAAGCACCGCGGCACAAAGCTGTTGAAGGCGGCAGCTCACACCCCCTCCGTCAGGAGCAGAGAGAGAGAGAGAGAGAGAGAGAGAGAGAGAGAGATAAAAAAAATCAATACGGGCCCTTCGAGCTTTTAAGTATGCGAAGCACAGTGCAGCATGTCGCTTCACGAAGCAGCTGCACACAGAAGGTAGCCAACATGAAGATAATCTTTCAGCATTTTTAGACGAGCGTCCGTATCGTCTAGGTGTGCGAACAGCCCCCCTGCTCACACCCCCTACGTCAGGATCAGAGAAAGTCAGAGCAAGAGAGACAGAGAAAAGTAAGTTGGGTAGCTTCTCAGCCATCTGCCAATAGCGTCCCTTGTATGAAATCAACTGGGCAAACCAACTGAGGAAGCATGTACCAGAAATTAAAAGACCCATTGTCCGCAGAAATCCGCGAACCAGCAAAAAATCCGCGATATATATTTAAATATGCTTACATATAAAATCCGCGATAGAGTGAAGCCGTGAAAGGCGAAGCGCAATATAGCGAGGGATTACTGTATATTTTTTTTAAGTTTTTAAGCACAAATATAGTTAATCAAACCATAGAATGCACAGCGTAATAGTAAACTAAATGTAAAAGCATTGAATAACACTGAGAAAACCTTGAACAACAGAGAAAACTAACACTGCAATAGTTCGCGCTATAGCGCTACCAACCGCTGGCTAAAAACACTTTTTTTAATGAATTTTAAGCACAGGGAAAAAAATGAACATTTGAAAAAATCCGTAATTTAATAAACCACCAAGAAAAGCAACAATGCACGCTACGACCTGATCGCTGTAAACAGAAGCGAAAACAAAATCAAGCCCGGTGCATTCTTTAACTGCCTTCCTACCTTATGAGTCCAGCCCTCTCTCTCGCATGCACGCTGCCTGTGTGTGTGCATCTCTCTCTCTCTCTCTCTCTCTCTCTCGCACGCTGCCTGTGTGTGTGCGTCTCTCTCTCTTGCGCGCGCTGCTTGTGTGTGTGCGTCTCTCTCTCTTGCGCGCTGCCTGTGTGTGTGCGTCTCTCTCTCTTGCGCGCTGCCTGTGTGTGTGCGTCTCTCTCTCTCTCGCGCTGCCTGTGTGTGTGCGCGGCTCTCTCGCTCTCTCTTTCCTGCTGCCTGTGTGTGTGCCTCTGTCTCTCTCTGGCGCTGCCTGTGTGTGTGCGCAGCTCTCTCTCTCTCGCTGCCTCTGTGTGTTGCGTGCTCTCTCGCTCTCTCTCTTGCTCGCTGCACAGGAAATGCACAGGGAGAGACTGAACATGTACAAATTGAAAGGGAAACTGGCTTGTTCGTATACTGAGTGTTTGGTCGTGAACCGAGGTAAAAGTTTGGCGAACTTTTTGGTCATAGACCAATTTGTATGTGTACCGAGACGTTCGTGAACTGAGGTTCTACTGTATATATTAAATACTAGCTGTGTAAGACAGTGCTGTAAAAAGGCCGGGGTCCTACAAACTATTGAAATCATCAGAAAAAAACTGAAATGTAGAGATGTCAGGTAATTGAAAGGAACTACTCTGGGCATCTCTCTTCTAGGTTTCATTTTGCCGATGTGCTCGTCTCGCTTGCGTAAGATTTTCTCTCTTTTCTTGGTAGTTTTACTTTGGCAACAGAGTCACTTTCTTCTTCCGACTCATTAACTTGGGGCCACCTTGCCGGCAATCTGAGCTTCATGCTATAGTAGCCTCTCACTTCGGACAGACACACTTTCATGCATAGACGTTTATATATACAGTAAAATATATAAGATAAAAGGTATATATTTTACTGTTGGAGAAATGGTGAAAACTACTTTTCTGATTAAGCCTGGTTTCAGATACAGTAGGTGCATTAAAGAACAAAAAATAAACAATATGACAGCTTGTAATTATGAGAAGCATTTTCTTTTCTTTTATGCCATATGTACAGTGATCCCTCGCTATATCGTGCTTCGACTTTCGCGGCTTCACTCCATCGCGGATTTTATATGTAAGCATATTTAAATATATATCGCGGATTTTTTGCTGGTTCGCAGATTTCTGCGGACAATGGGTCTTTTAATTTCTGGTACATGCTTCCTCAGTTGGTTTGCCCAGTTGATTTCATACAAGGGACGCTATTGGCAGATGGCCGAGAAGCTAGATTGCTTACTTTTCTCTCTCTCTTGCGCTGACTATCTGTGATCCTGACGTATGGGGATTGAGCAGGGGGGCTGTTCGCACACCTAGACGATACGGACGCTCGTCTAAAAATGCTGAAAGATTATCTTCACGTTGCTATCTTTTGTCAGCTGCTTCCTGAAACGACATGCTGCACAGTGCTTCGCATACTTAAAAGCTCGAAGGGCACGTATTGATTTTTGACTGAAAAACAAACTCTGTCTCTCTCTCTCTCCCTGCTCCTGACGGAGGGGGTGTGAGCTGCTGCCTTCAACAGCTTTGTCTTTTAAGTATGCGAAGCACCACGGCACAAACAGCCCTATTGATTTGTTTGCTTTCCTCTCTGTTTCCTTTGAAGAGGAAGATATGTTTGCATTCTTTTAATTGTGAGACAGAACTGTCATCTCTGTCTTGTCATGGAGCACAGTTTAAACTTTTGAAAAAGAGACAAATGTTTGTTTGCAGTGTTTGAATAACGTTCCTGTCTCTCTACAACCTCCTGTGTTTCTGCGCAAATCTGTGACCCAAGCATGACAATATAAAAATAACCATATAAACATATGGTTTCTTCTTCGCGGATTTTCTTATTTCGCGGGTGGCTCTGGAACGCAACCCCCGCGATGGAGGAGGGATTACTGTATTATGGATAAACCTGTAACGGCGCAAATACACTTGACTTGAGCATTCATAGTTTTCATCCTCTTTCTCTGCATGTTTAGCATTCGTTTGCTCAGAGGTTGATGCGTTTGCTGCTTCCTGAGCAGCTCTTCCTTTCTCCACCCTAGCAGCCGCTTCTTCTCTTATTTTGTCAGCATCTTTTGCATTAAAACTGATTAAGTCAGTGTTTGTGTTGAAATTACTTAGTACATTTTCCTTAGTTTTTCACTTAAGCTGACACTTGAGTCTTCAATGTGCCTCAATAATGATTTAAGATATGAAGAGGTAGGGGAAGTGACGGAGAAGGTGGTAGGGATGAGAACGCAGGGCCATCCTGCTGGCCGCTGCCAAGAGTTGATTCTACAATAAAATAAAAATAAAAACAGGAATAACCTTGGAGGTCAATCATCACCCCGAAAGCCGATAGTAGACATCACGTAGTATATATGTACCAAATTTCAGGTCAACAGGTCAAACGGTTTGCGAGCTACAGGTGATTTAAAATCCTGGACAGACAAACAAACAGCCACGGTAGCGTATTATATATAAAGATATTTCTGTACATATTTTATTAGTTAAAGTATGCATTTTAAGGAAATTTTATTTATTTTAGTATTTTACGGTCACTGAAAAATAAGCCTACAGAATTTCATTTTTTTAATAAATAATGAACAGTTAACACCTGTGGTCTATAGTTACATTCTAAAAATCTACTTTATTATAGGACATAAGACTTCTGTTTGTCTGGTTATGTAGGGGATTAGTATATAAGGTTATTTAAAGGGATAAAGAAAAAAATCTGATTCAGTATTAGAATCAGACGATCGAGTAACATGAAATCGTTGATCAGTATCAGCCTTAGAAAACCTGATTGAATCATTCCTAATTACTACATTATTGTCTAACTGCAGAACTGGAACAGGGCACACAAGGATCAGGATTACAGTCACGTAATTACATCCATCTTTGAGAGGCACCACTGCTTGAACACACTACAGTGGCCATTAATTCTTTTTACCAATCAGTAATGATATTGTGCAAAACTATCTGCAAAGAGTTCTCTCCAGCTACAATACACATTAACACAACACATGTTTGTTGTACTGTCAATGATACCGCTTTGTAAATTAGGTAAATTCAACATCATCACTGTTACTCATACCTAAGAAGATCTCATTAGATAAATTATATATTTTGCAAAAGAATCCAAACAAAATCATCTCTCTCACAAAGTGCATCACAGATGCTATATAAAATAAGGCATAACTGATTAATCAGCACTGAAAGTTTTTTTCATGAAAGTGAAAGTGAAAGTTTTCTCCTCACAACATTCTCTATTCTCAAACTACTGACGTTAAAAATTTGGATGTTATACTATACTTTTACATATGCACCACACAGTTACATTGCCATTTAACTAAAATGATACAAGTCTGTGCTTTTCAAATTCAGCAAATTCTTGTTCATAAATGTACAGTATATACACATTTTCTATAGAAGAGAAAAAAGTGGTCCATTATAGCTCTGAAAAACTGAAGTGAAGGCAATCTATAACATTCCCTTTGCACTTCCCAATAACTTCATGAAAAATGAAGTTACAAACTGTTGTTGAAACATAAAATAAAATTAATAATTTTGTCAAAATGATGAGCAGACATTCAAACAGATGAGATACGGTAGATACAATTATTTGAAAGAGCTGCTTGACAAAAATTACCTACTGTGGCTATAAACAATGAATTCTACAAGAGCTTCAAACAACAAATTAAATAAACAAATAAGACTGGGAGCCAGGCCAAACTCAGACAGATGTGCAAGGGTTCTTACTCGAAGACTGAGTAACAGAGACTAACAAGGATTAGAAATATGGTGTAAAGTAATAGATTATAAATGTGCAGCTTTTTCTGTATATTACCAATTACAAATGCTCCCCGTAGGCAAAGCAATATGGCTTAATGGTAAAACTGTTGGAATGTAAAGAAAAAGACTTTTAGCTCTTTTTCCATCATTGGCTAACCATGCAACAATGAGCTGCTCACTTAACCTGCCAGACTACATTGCAAATTAGACAATATAACAAATTAAATTATGGCTCTTGTAAAGTGTCAGTATGGTATGGAAAGGCATTGTATGAAATAAAGATTGTTTTGCTAAGGGCTCTTACCTTAATTAAGCAATCTGATGCCTCCCTGTTTCTCTATTTTCGTGTAAACAATAAAATTACAGACCTGGGCTTTCTAAATTTTTTTTTATTTGAAATGTACAAAGTACGCCTGAATGTTATGTGGACATTATTTTACATTTCTTATCTACAATTTTAAGATGTTCATTATCATCATCATATTTATTATTCCACTTTTCCCGTTGATCTAGTTATTTAAGCCAATATTTACTAATCTGTGGGTCCGACACTGAAATAGCTGCAGCCTTTTGAAATTCACTGTTTTTTGGCTGGGTGTCTGCTCTTCTTATCATTAACATTCATTATTAGATTACAATTAAGGGATCAGAAAAGATTAATTAAAAAAACTAATTAAAAGTGTTAATTGCTTTGGCAAAAATTCAAACATTACTACATGTAATATAACACTACAGCACTTTTGTAACATTATCTAATTAAACAATGAAATCTATTACAATACAATGATTGTGAAACTGGTTAGGATGAAAACCTCAAGGCCTCAAGCCACAGGGGTTGCACAGGACTGAACTTAGGAAACTCTGTGCTAAGGCATTTTCAGAAAGGCAACAATGCTATTTGAAGCAAATAAAGCTGTGAACTGAAGCAAAATGCAACAACTGAATTATCAAAACTGTAGTATGTAGGAATGATATTTGAGATATGATAAAAAGTTAAAAACACAAGTATATGAATCTCCTTCTACCAATTTTGTCTAACCAGAAAGGTATAACCTCAATTACTCCAGACAAGAGTTTTTGTTACAGTATTCTTTATCTACAAAGAGACATCCCAGATTTTTCAGCTTTTATGGAATCTCCCATGTCCTCTATATTCACAATCAAAGCTGACTGTAGAAAGCCAACACAGTGATACTATGATCCTCCAATAGTAGCAAGAATCAAGAAATGTTGAAATTCACATTAGTTTTTGTTTGGGATTAAAATTTGCACTTTATATTAGTTGTGAGGCATTTAATATTTGAATTGGTTTAAATTGCTTATATTTTCAGACGCCCTGCACAAGAAAGACAGCCTAAATGGTACAAAAATTTTAAAAATGCACTTTCAACCAGTTTAGGACAGCTACAAAAAATAGAACCGGCCATGATATTATAAATATCAGAATAATTCATATTATTTAATACAATCTTGAATATTTTTATGTCATGTTTTAATAAATGGAGAATCACAATGATGATTTGCTTAAGACAGAAAACAAAAATACCGGCTTTTCATTTAATATATGAAATTTAGCTGAGTGGGGGCATGTTTAAAGTTGTTTTTTTATTTAGAACTTTTACTCTAGTGGAGCACATTTATAAATAACATACTTAGTCAATTTTGGGATAGTAGAAGATATTTCTAATTTCAAAAGTAGTCAAGAGATGGGCCATTAACAGTAGATTGTTACATAGGAGTATTAGCAGTCTACTACCAGTAAGAGCGCAACTCACTCACAAGGTACATTCTCATTTAAGAAGCAACATAAAAACTATTATGCCAGAATCTAAAATATTATAAATTATAAAAAGATGTGAGACACTGTAACAGCAGTCGTTGTAGAGACTGTAGCTGCAGGCAAGTTTTAGTAGTACAGGGCAGTAGTCATGGTATGAGATTCCCTGAAATGCACTGGAAGTGGCAACATTGCCAGTTTCATAATAACACCAACAGAGGGCACTGTGTCAACAATATAATGTATGGTGCCTAGAAGTTAATTACTCTATAAATGTGGAAAAATAACATTGGAGGATGAAAGAGTATACAGTAGATTGGGAGTCCCTTGCAGCAATTCTAGATGATGAAACCAGGAGTTCCTATCGCCACTAATAACTATGGTCCTGTCCCAGAACTTTTTCTTGGCCAAGGAATTAAAAGGCCATTCTGGTCACGTCACTACTGACTGTGGCATCAAGGGAAGAATTTGGCAGGTACTAATGCCAGTGCATTAGTTACTGATGCTAATGGTGACTAGGATGAAAGGGTGGACATTCCTTTATTTTTCTGCTGGGTATAAGTAATATACAGTTTTTCCTGTCTGCTCTCAGGGGACTAATTGTTGCTTAGCTAGATCCAATGGTCAGTTTAGTATTTATGATGTTATGTAATATTTTGAAACTTTGATCTCTCCTTACTTATTTCAACTTCTTTTCAAGTATTTATTTCACTAACAAACCAACTTATTGTTTACTTTTTGTTTCACTTGCATTATTTTAAATCCTGGGTCAACACACAAACACATCAATTAAGTCCCAAAATGTTGAAGCAATAATAACAGTGAAAATATAATGGACAAGCGGGCTCAAAGAATGAATGAAGGAGGAAACACACTTCCACTTATGTCCACATCTATATGTCATAAATCACTATATGAGTGTGTTTATGTGTGTATAATGTCAAGCACTCGTGTCAGTAGTTCACCCTCAGTGTTTCACTAAGGTATGTAGTACCAGCCCAAGACGACAGGAGGCGCTGGTACTAATCAAGTCTTCTTCTATTCCCTACACAGCACTGAGAAAATGCCCAGTGAGGGCACCTGACTCAACCCCTTCTGGTCTCCCGCCTATAATTCACAGGGTTGACAGAGGGAGTCGTTACTCTATGAGCAGAGCACACCACAGGACAGAGCTTCTACATACCTGATGTAATCCTGATCTTGAAGCCTGTATTTGGCTATCCTTGTTTTCCATTTGCTTTCACTGCCTCCAGCACATTAGAGCACTTGAACTTTCAGCACAATGAGCATAACAGAGCTCAAGTCACAGAGAAGATTCTCAGAATTAAAGTCTGTTTATCTGGGTGTGAGGTGCCTGGAGATGTAGAGGGTAAATAATATATCGTCATTTGAAATACATACATTTAAAGTGTGTTCCGTGTCTACAACAATATGTGTAAATGTAGGATGAAATGAGAGGCAGGAATGGTTGAACATATAGCTAAAAAAGAAACATTTTTCATATTTTAGTAATAACTGACAAAATGTACACATGAAGTGTATAATGTGTGAAGACGGAAGTCCAAATATCAAATAAACACTTTCACAAAAGGTACAAATATAACAAAACAAGTGCGCTTTTATTCAAGAATTTAACCATAGAAAAAGAAATCGGGTTAGGGTATGACACTGACATGACCTCTTTGGTGATATAGCGGTAAAAACGGCTGACTCATAATAAAGATGTTCCTGGCTTGATTCCGAGTGCATCCGTTTTGAGTAGTGAGCTGCTCTTATTGTTACTATTATAGAATAAAAACTTACATTTGATTTGAGTCTGTAACAGCCAGTGTAAAATTATGGTACTTGAAAAACTTAGCTTTTTTTTTTTTTTTTTTTTTTTTTAAATTCAGCTTTATTCTCTCAGTCAGGTACATGCTCCCCCCGATCTGACACCGCTGTTTTCAAATAAAGACGTGCTATAACAGAGGTAAACTCAAATGAGGATGAGGGTTCTACATCAGAGAAAGAGAACAGAAGCCCTCCCCGCAAGAAAAGTCCACTCACACATAATCACAATGCAGCTGCACCAGGCGAAAAGGCGAAAGATGGCACCGTTTGGATGCAGCAACAGGTAGGACATCGCCTTGCCAGTCAATCTGCCACATGCATGTCCTTCAAAGAAAAAGCAGGGCTTACAGAGTTTGCCAAGATATTGTGCAAAGTCCGGTTTGTGATTATGTTTTGTGATGGTCTTTAGATGAGAAACATTTATATGTTACTTATACAAAAGCCAGATAGAATGCTATTTACCTATTTATCTTGATTTATTTACTTATCTTTCTACAGCGTAAGGTCACAAGTAGACTACAGAGCTTCCTGTGTTTGATCGACATGGGCTTTGCTGACAAAATACATGTGCAATGCCACTCTTTATTTAGGAAAAGATCCCAGTTGTCCCACGGGAGAAAGACTTTCCAAGACTGTGGTCATAAAGCTTCACACATTATACACATTTTGTCAATTATTACTAAAATATTAAAATATTAAAAAACATTGCAATTTTTTAGTTACATGTTCAACAATTCCTGCCTTGCATTTCATTCTACATTTACAGATCGTTTTAGACACAGAACACACATGAAATGTATGTGTTCCAAATAACAATACATTATTTACCCTCTACAATTCCAGACACCTCACACCCAGATAAACAAGACTTGAGCTCTGAGAATCTTCAATGCAAGCTGAGCTCCGTCAGTACGGGGAAGGGGACAGCAGGATGCTTGCTGCTTGTGCTGATTGACACATTTACAAGACAAAAGACAATGATGGAGAGGTGCAAAGGAATTTAAGGTGGGCTGGGATTACAAGTTTTTTCGTAGGCTTCATGGATTCTAGTGGTAACACAGGCAGAGATTCTAAACACAAGTAGTATCCCGTTGTAACGAAATTCTTGGGACCATAAAATGTGCTTTTGCCATTGTCTTTTAACAAAACATTGAACGAAAGGTGATATTTATATTGATTTGCATATTAAAATAAGTGAAATTCTGGGAGGAGTCAGGGTGGGACAACAGGCGCGTGCATGTGTGTTACATTTCACGCTGACAGGGATTTATGGAGCGGAAGTGCATGGAAGTTGGCTTATGCATTCTTTTATGCATCTGAATTTTTTGGTGCGTACGCACATTTCCAGTTTTATTCATATGCCATGTTTTAGTGTGAATTCTACAGACAGCATTATACATGAGGCCCCTGGTCTGCCACAGCGGTGATTCTAGGCCACTGGTGTTCTTCTAATCTGAAGATGGGAGCTTAATTCTCTCTAAAAAATCAAAAACAGTTTTAAAAGTACTACTGTCAACCACACTACTTGGTAGCTTATTCCAAGTGTCTGTGGTTCTCTGTGTAAAAAAAAAAAACACCTCTGTTTTTGCAAAGCAGAAAAATCTGTATATACTGTATATTGTGAGATTGTTGAGATTGTGACAAACCCCCAAGTGTTTTGTGCGCCGAAACTCTGTTAACACTGTGACGGGCGGCCGGGACACCCCTGGTGCATATGTTCCGGGGGAGCAGCCATGGGCTCCCTCAGTACCTCCCCCGAGACGCTTGGTGGCAGCCTCCCTGGGTGACGATGGTGCCTCAGTTTCCCACAGGGCTCCATGGGAGATGGAGTTCTCCACAACCCTGTGGGGATCTGTGGTGGCCACCAGGGAGTGCTGCATGGATCCTGCCCGGAAGTGCAATTAGCAACAGGTGATCAAGCACCTGGAGCACTTCCAGGTGGGCTATAAAAAGGGCCAGCATCCGCCACTCAGGGCCAGAATCGGGAGGAAGAGGACGAGGTTGCCTGGGAGGAGTGGTGGTGCCAAGGTGGAGGATTGTGTGTTGTGGGTTCAGTGCTTTTGGGACTGTGTTGTGGCTGGGGGGTTCACGGGGAAGATGTGCCCTCCAGCTGAAGAAAATAAAAGTCTTGATTGGATTTTACACATGCCTCTGTGTCAGTCTGTGCCGGGTCAGGCACTATATAGCACCTTTCTCACAAAACATAAATATAACTTATAAACACATATTATATATATTGTAAACACATAGATTCACACACATCAACAAGCAGCACTAGAATATGAAAGGTGTATTGTATGTCACTTCACTGTACTTTTTCCCTGTACAAAGCAAACATTAAGTAAATCTAAAATGCTTAATTTCCATATCATAGCCTTTTTAGGAATATAACCTATGCTATATTCAGGGACAGATGGATGAATGATATCCTATATTACTGTTTGGGAGACTTCTAATGGTTATGAAAGTTTATCACTGTTAGCAATGCATATTACAATGAGGTAAGAATGAGCATACTCCAAAGTATGGAGATTACACCACATACTTTCAATTACACCTGTATTCACTTGCACTTTCATATGAATTACTTGAAAATGCTGAACCGCTTATTTATAGAACTTTGCAGAGTACAGCCAAACCGACTGCTTAGTATTTAATGAAAACCTAAATTGGCATAATTGTCATATACAAAAGGCACATAGGGCTAATTAATATTTCAAGCACCAAGTACCAAGCAAACGGTCATTTAAAAATAGTGGTTCAAAAGGCAGGAGCCAGAAAGAAAGCTGTTGGGGGTCTGGAAAATTGTCTGTTATGGGTGTCAGTCTATGAGGGTAAGGGTGCAAAGTATGGAAGATTGGACAGAGTCCTACAAAGAGAAGGTGTAAAAAAGCAATGTAGCTGCAGGTGTCTGTGTTTTATTATTCTAAGCTTACAGCCTATAAATAAATGATCATTTTGCCTGACCATCTGCCACAGCATATACAATGAGACTGATTGCACTAAAGATCCTACATTCAGTCCTTTGTTTTAACATGTTCACCACTCCCTCTTGCACCTGTATGTTTTAATAGTGGCTACCAGCTAACTTTAAACAAAACAAGACAAATCAAAAAGCACACACCAATAAATTATATCAAGTCTCCTAACTTCTGTGGCAAAAAAGTATACCAATGGTTTCTAGGATATCTGCTTGGTAAACAAGAGAAGTAACATGTAATTGCACATACATTACCCATATACTTTCCTAATTCCTCTTTAAGGTTGCCACCCCAGCACTGTATTCTGATGGGAATTAATGACTTGAAGATTAAAGCATTTCAATACAGTCGATTCTGGTTAATTGGACCACCGGTTAATTGGACCAGCTGCTTATTCGGACCGAATCCTAAAGAACCGAAACAGATCATATTACATAAGCCTAATATTGTTCGCTTATTTGGACCAATATTCCGTTTAAATCGGACCAAAGAACGTGACAGAGAATAAGAAAAAGAAGCCACAAGTCACCCGCTGAAAGTGGATGTAAAGCGGGTCAGCGACATCGGGAGGATCCCTGGGCTTCCCAGGAGAATTTATGCTTTTATCAAAGGTCAGGAAGTCGGAAAATTTGTACCAAGTGCAAACCAGTGGGGGTGAACACGCCTGCCCTTTCTTTCCTAAAACGGACCGCCCAGTAGCCGGCGACATGAAGTCGAGCGTAAACAAGAGTGTCTGTGCAAGGAATTCCTTCCTGTCAATCAGGATTAAAGTTTACGCGAGAAAGCTTTTGCTTCAAGAAAGTCAAAACTGGACGCTTTTAGTGCCGAAGCTTTGAATGGCGAGCATTTTGTGGCTCTCCTGACCTCCACATCTTGACCCGGAAACACCAAGATTTCATCAGAACTCTTTTACAGTAGTCTGTGAACTGTGCGTGTCTTGTCTCCCCTGCCAAAATGCCACAGCGGGACTTGACGTTAGCTGAAAAAAATGATTTCCTGGATCAGATCAGGCAACAACCTCCAAACACTAGTCAGCATCGGTTGGTTGAAATTACCGGCTTGGCAAAGGCTACAATTTCGCGCTTGTTGAAACAAGAGAATGAGCTGCGAGAAGAATGAAACTTTGAGCCGCTATTTCATGCAGGAGGGAAATGATGGCAGTCCCATTGATGCGTTAGATGTTTGTGGTGATTTTGTTCAAGTGCAGTGCGTCAACAGAATGCGTCAGGTCACACTAGACAAGTTCTTCAAATGTTGACTGGAATTTGGTAATGTAACCTTTTTTATTGTGCTTCACATGCTGAGTGTCGTGTAGATCGTTTCGAAGAATTTGTAGATTTCTTTTTCAATAAACAAAGTTGTAAGCAACCGTACATGTACATGTACGTAGTTCTTGTTTGTATGTTCGCCATAAGTGTGTGCAGCACAATAAAAGTCATAATGACAATTTAATATGTTACTTCTAGCACGTCCCGTCTTGGTTGCACATGTATAGGGCATGTTCGTGTAATCGGACCAGCCGGTTATTAGGACCAAAATGATCGCGTCCCGATGTGGTCCGATTAACCGGAATCGACTGTACTATGCAACCACTATAGATAACAAAACAAAACAAGTATTAAATAACATATATCTTTATTAGCTTGAAAAGTTAGTGATCTCCTTTGCATTCAGTGCTTTAAAAGTTTCATTATTTTATTTACATAGTGGTCGGTAGTTACCATACCTATTAAAAGTGATAGTCATTGTGATGCACCATTTCATCAGCAACAGATGAGAACTTCCCTTTTCTTGTTAAAAATAAGAAGTTGGCAAATCGGTGTATTAACTTACCGATCACTAACCCATTTTTGGGATAAGGTTGGGGTGTAAGATGCATGCATGTGCATTAAGGCTATGATAAAATATCGCTATGCATTTCAAATTTATTTATAAAAGGCCTTATTCAAAGGCATAAGCTGACATTTGACTCTAAAAGAACAGTTGCTTGTTTTACCCGCACTAATGTTGGCACTGAGTTACTCTAGACGTGTGATGCAAAGCTGCAGTATTTTGCAGATGTTTTTGAATTTCACTTACACGATTAACCTTTTCATAATTTTGAATGATTAGCTTATGTTCATTAGTAAAAAGTTAAAGCCAGGTCATTTTATAACATAGCTTGGGACAGTTTTACTTTTTTTTTCTCCCCCGTTTTTTTTAAACCATGCCACATCTCTGCACTTTGATCTACAAGTGTACTCAGAACAGTTTTAAAAAATGCTCATCCTGTGCCCTAGAAGTATTTTGCATCTGATCCTGCTTGAATTCACTCATAAACCTCAGATCCCTGAACTGTTTGAACTGTTGTTTAATGCTAAGACCTTCTCCTTAAAACAAATTGAAACCAAATGTCAAAATTCTGATTATCCTTTCAACACTTTAATGAGTCTCCGTGTCCAACAATTTGTCCCCATTTTATGTGGATGCTGGTTTGATACAGAATATCTAAAACAATGACATGTAATTAGAAACATTCAGGCTACCTTTATTAAAACATTGCTGCATCTCTAAAGGAGAAAAAAGTAACAGACTGTAAGGACCCTGACTTGATACTGTGACAATCCAGTTTTTCCGGCTGACTCCAGCGATGCCAGCTGGCATTTTATTCTGAATGCTGCAATATAAATAATACCCTGCCACTGGCCCATTGGACACTTACAAAACAACAAAATAAGTCTGCTTTTTACCTGCCTGCCTCTTGCCTGCTCTTTTACCTTTCTTGCTATTCTCACCCTGTCAATGTATTACTAACTGACTCACATTTCTCTGGATCTCAAACCACTCTGCCTGTTTAGCAGAAATGCATTGCTACGTATTCCTTACCCCATCACTCAACTCCCCCTTGTAAAGGTGCTCTGTGCCTTCGCAGAGAATGCTGCCCCTGGCCTTTACCCCAACCCTGCTTTCCATTTCACACATCAAATAACGTCTGCAGGGCGAGGACATGAGCTGAGTAGTACAAATGGGATACACAAAACATTTTCATAAGCATTTAATGCTTTGCAGACGCACTGTAAACAAAAAAATAAGAAAATATAAAAAGCCTGCTTGGCTCATAAGGATTTAAGCTCCTTTTGAGGCTGATTTTATGGTTCTCTGTCCTGACAAGGACTTGAACATTTTGCTCAAGACTTTGATGGTTCTTAAATTTAAATAGTTGCTTTTTTTACTGTTGGTGATTGTTCTTGCTATGGCTGCTGCTGAAGCGGTTTCCATGATAATAAAGTATAAAAAAGCACATTCAAATGCACATGTAGCACCCAGAATCATTCCCCATAATTTTGACCATTGTCAAATTTTTACTTATTTTTAATTTCAAGATTCAAGCCTTTTTTTGGCTAATTTGACAGTCCTAATGTGCACTGTGACTCCAGGTCTCCTATTCTTGCAGTAAAGCAAATTAACAATTCCTGCACTGTGGAAGTACTTTAAACATGTTCAAGGGTCTAGAGCAAGTAAGCCTGTAGATAAAAGAACATGTCACACTTTCCTGCTAGTACACCCAAAGCTACACACACAGTGTCTCAAATGTTTGATTCAATAGCATTTAATGATTAAAAACAATTAGAAACAAAACTCACACAGACACACTGAGAATCCGAAAACACAAAAACTGATTTGACTAGAGATATGAACACTGATGCATATAGCAACGCTAATTAATTATTGCACAACATTCAAAATAACAGTTAAAATTTTTGAAATTTACATAGATTTTCTTATTTAGGCACACATTCAACACAGTACGGCATAACAGTACTGCAATGAAAGTGGAATTACTGTTTTGCAAATTTTTATTACAAAAAAATTCTATTATTTATGCCGAAATTCTCTCCTGTGAAAAGCAAGCAAAGACTGTACTGTTACTATGCTGAGAGGAATCGTTTTTACTATTTTTATGTTGCAGTAATTTACAAAAATTTTCACTAGGGTGGTCCAAAACAAAAAAAAACATATTCAAGTTCTCCACAAGGCTAATTTTATTCTTTATCATGTATATATAACAAACATGCAAAAATGTTTAATGGAAATAAATAACATTTATAGGTCACTTCATTTGGCAGTTGTTATGTCATATTAACACAGCAGCAAACATCTGTTCTACACTTGTAGGGCTACAAAATTAGCACTTTTTTTGATGAAATTGGAAAACTCTTGCGATAGTTTGTAACCAGTCAAAGAATAAACTGGTTCTGTTCCTCATTCCTTGTCAATATGCCACTGTAAATTTCGATAAACTTAGTCCTCTGTCAGCTGCGTTGTTCACTACCATTATGTGTGCCAACAATTCTCAAAATTCATTAGAGAATGGATCATCTGTCCACTGTTATGGAAGTTTCTTGAGAAACAACCGAGACCTTTCTATGCCTTTTTGTATAAGGACATTAAAGAAGGATGTTGTTTTTTCTGTTACCAGATCCTCCAACTTCAGCTATTCAGATTAATTTGTCAGCTTAATATATCAAGGAATGTCTGGTGACGGTGGCCGGTGCAGGTTTTGTACCATCTTTTCCTTAGTTTCTGCTGAAATTGTCATCAAAAATAGGCTAAAACAAAAACTCATACTTACTATTAAAATGTTAATGAAATTCCTACATAATGCTAGAATGTTCTGTAAACTTCTGCTTACTACTAAGTAAGTTTACTAATCATTAAGTCAGTTAAGAACCCCGAACAAGAGTATGCACAGTGTCATCAATACAAATAAAATGTTCAGAATGGAGCAACCAGGCCATAATTTCACAGGTAAGCAAGCTTTAATTAATGGACAAAAAAAGACTTGTGAAGAAATATTTCAAATATTAACTCTTTACATTGGTTTGTGGACCTCCCTAACTTACACTGTATTAACGTGAATTAAATTACACAGCAGTTACTTCAGATGTACTTCAAAAGCTGCTTCTGGCCACAAACTCTGAGAAATAGTCAAACCCACAAGTGGCAGCATGGACTAAGTCAAGCTGGGTATCTCTTAACCATTGCAATGATTTCTGGGTTTTTGAGTTTTCCCAAGTGCAATACTAGACCATCTTCACACTAATCCCCTCCTTTCAGGAGATCTATATAAAAATTGCTAAACTGTTTCACAGCACAATGTTTTCAAAACTCCCACATGAAATTGACTTTTATATTAAAGACTTTCTAATGTACTATGTCAATTTATTTATAAAGCACATTTAAGACAAAATCATCAATGCTGTAATCAAAGTGCCTTACATAGAACTAACAATCAGAAAAAATAAAAATAAAATACATAAAACATAATACAACAGTAAAATGAAACAATAGAGTAAAACAAACCACTGACTAGGTGGGTAGAACAACCAGTATTACTTAATATTCCAAATATCAAAAGAATAAAATAAGTCTTCAATCTAGTTTTGAAACAGATCAACCAAAGGTGAATCCTTAATGTAATATGGTAAAGAATTCCACAAATTTGATGCATAGGCTGCAAAAGCCCTGTCACCCTTAGTTTTACACTAAGTCTGAGGGATCACAAGGGATAACTGATGAGTAGATCTAAGATCTCTGGATGGCTGGTGTAAAACCAATTCAGATAGGAAAATGGGATCATACCCATGCACTGATTTGAAAACTAAGGGCAAAATTTAAAAATTCTAAAACTAAATGGCAACCATTGAAATAAATAAATATTATTAAATAAATATGTTAAATATAAATATTATAAAGAGGCCAAAATTGAGGATACAGAGGTAAACTTTCGTGCCCCAACCAAAACATGAGCAGCAGCATTCTGAACCAATGGGAGCCTGCAAATCAGGGATTTACTTATCTCAGAATACAACGAGTTGCAGTAATCAAGCCATGAAAAGATAAAAGCATGAGTAATTTTCTCAAGATCCCCAGGAGGTAAACAAGGTTTAACCTTGTCTAAAAGATGAAGACAATTGCTAAGGGTTGCACGCAGGTGTAAATAAGTCTAAATTAGCCTAATGTAATGTGTTATTTCATGAGGTAGAAATATATAATAAATAAAAATAGTTGTGTCGAATATTTGAAATATTAAAATGTATGCATCAATTTTATCATTTAAAGTCTAAATATTCTCATTTGTAATAGGCATTTGTCATTTTTCACCCTTTGAAAGACCTCGATAGAGGACTACATACCTAGTAAAGGATCAAAACTCAAATATAACTTTATATTTGTAATCACTGACCTTGAAATAATCTAAGGTGATACCCCACATGCTTATGTTTGAAACACAATTCCTTAAAGTCTGCCTTTTTAAAGCCGGCACCAGTTCAGCACACAGCTCCAAGTGGACAGCTATTGGAAATCAAAATCAACTTAGAAACCTGTCATTATCATCTATAAATTCGTCCTCTCTTTTAATTCTTCCATTTGTGATGTCTTCTAACAACGCTAAAGCAGCTATGGTAGTTGGAAAAGTTTGGCCATTCCATGCACCATTATATTGTTATAGAACGATTACAATCAAGTGAAGTAAATTTGCAATTAATTTCAGTGTATTTGATAAATCCTGCATTATTAATGCAAATCAAAAAAAAGAGGGAGCCACCATACAGCAGCACTGCTTTGATGCTGGGTGCTGCCAGTTTCCAAAACCATGCAGAAAACTGCATGCGCACAAGGTAAGGCTGCCGTGAAAATGTACCTGGCTTTAAGCCAAGTTTAGCTTTTATACAGCTCAATGCGCACGTGGAAATGGATGTAAGCAACATTTTTGTGGATACATACATTTATATATGAGGACCTACGTCCCTTGGATACTGAATACTGGGCCTTTTTAAGCCTAGGTCCAGAAACCCTTCCAGGTAAGATTTTGCAAATACTTGACTCAAAGGTCTGCTGGTATCACAGAGGAACTCTCCCAAGCAGCACAAGGTTTTCTTGCAGGCGCCACATATAGCTGAGCATAACGGGAGAAGACGAGACTGCCTGTCCTCTCCAGTACTACTAGCGTAACCCCGAGTCCCTGCACCATCTTCACATCTCTTTGAAAGTGTAAACATTTTTATCATCATCTTTCCAAGTAAAACTTGAAAATTGCATAATTGATTAAAAAAAAGTCTTCCTTCTGTTCAAAAACAAGAAAATGTAAAAATCACAAAAATTCTGTTTGGAACAATACCATAGAGTAAAAGTTCTTTCATACAAAAGTTTGTGCTTCCTAAAATTCTACCGAGGTTTTCTATCGAATCATGTTATCTTTAGAGTACCAAATTAACGCTGCAGGTAAAAAAATGTTCTAAATTTTTGGGTTACAGTAATCCCTCGCTATATCGCGCTTCGCGGCTTCACTCTATCGCGGATTTTATATGTAAGCATATTTAAATATATATCGCGGAGTTTTTGCTGGTTCGCGGATTTCTGCGGACAATGGGTCTTTTAATTTCTGGTACATGCTTCCTCAGTTGGTTTGCCCAGTTGATTTCATACAAGGGACGCTATTGGCAGATGGCTGAGAAGCTACCCAATTTACTTTTCTCTCTCTCTTGCGCTGACTTTCTCCGATCCTGACGTAGGGGGATTGAGCAGGGGGGCTGTTCGCACACCTAGACGATAGGGATGCTCGTCTAAAAATGCTGAAAGATTATCTTCACGTCGCTACCTTCTGTGCAGCTGCTTCGTGAAGCGACATGCTGCACGGTGCTTCGCATACTTAAAAGCTCGAAGGGCACGTATTGATTTTTGATTGTTTGTTTTTCTCTGTCTCTCTCTCTCTGCTCCTGACGGAGTGGGTGTGAGCTGCTGCCTTCATTGTAACTGCTTTGTGCCGCGGTGCTTCGCATACTTAAAAGCCAAACAGCCCTATTGATTTGTTTGCTTTTCTCTCTCTTTCTGACAGTCTCTGCTCCTGACCCGCACTCCTTTGAAGAGGAAGATATGTTTGCATTCTTTTAATTGTGAGACGGAACTGTCATAGCTGTCTTGTCATGGAGCACAGTTTAAACTTTTGAAAAAGAGACAAATGTTTGTTTGCAGTGTTTGAATAACATTCCTGTCTCTCTACAACCTCCTGTGTTTCTGTGCAAATCTGTGACCCAAGCATGACAATATAAAAATAACCATATAAACATATGGTTTCTACTTCGCGGATTTTCACCTTTCGCGCGGGGGGGTCTGGAACGCAACCCCCCCGCGATGGAGGAGGGATTACTGTATTTCTAAATTTCTGTGTCTAAATTTGTATGTTTTTGTGACAATGTTTGTGTTTTTTACAGATATTGTTTTACAATTACAACTCCAGCAACTTAACATGTGGTGGATCTGAACTGGCACTCTGAGTTTAAAGTCCAATGCCTTATCTAGAAGACCACACTGCAACCATATACAATTTATTTTGGGTACTTCAGTTTCCTTGTTTTAAAGTAAATCATTTTAATAGATTTTAAAATTATACCATTCGTGTTCTTGTGGTTTAAAATGAGGTCTTTGGGGCATTGGTGCAAATGAGAAAAAGGCAGAAAATGGCACACTGATTTACAATGATGCCTCACAGCTCCAGGGGCCTCATGTATAAATGGTGTGTACACACAAAAATGATGCGTACAAACGTTTCCACATTCAAATCGCGATGTATAAAACCTAAACTTGGCGTAAAGCCACGCACATTTCCATGGTACCTCATACCTTGGCGTATGCAAGTTCTCCGCTCTGTTTTGCAGACTGGCAGCACCCAGCGTCAAAGCAGTGCTTTTGTTCCAGTGTGGTTTCCCTTTCTTTTTTAGATCCACATCCCTGACGCAGCTTTATAAATACACTGAAATTAACCGCATATTGTTTATTAGTTTAAGGCATCTGATTGTAATTAACCTGTAACAATATAATGGTCCACAGAATGGTCAAACTATTCTAAATACAACAGCTGCTTTAGCATTGTTACTCTCACTGCACCTTCTTCTTTCAGCTGCTCCCGTTAGGGGTTGCCACAGCGGATCATCTTATTCCATATTACTCTCACTGCACCACTCGGAGTATTTATATCACTGTATCTGAGTGTGGAATCACAGCTGTACAGCAGCTGATTGAAAAGAGAATTATCGGTATACAGCATCAAGCACATGCTGCCTAAGCCATACTGTCTACTGAACTACTCTCATACGGCAAACGCTTCAGAACCTTTTCTCGCAGTTCAGAAACAGTTTCATCCCAAGAACTATAAATGCACTCAATCAGTCCATCTTATAAGTACAATTACCTCACTGTAAACTTGCGATACAGTTATAATATTGCACAACCTGAGCCACCTTATAAAGCGCGTATTTACATATGATGACGATATCATTTTTAAGAAGAAATGCAGAAAAGTATGTTCATTATATTATACAGATACAACTAGAATAATTTAACATGTACTACAAAGATATTTCAATGTTCCTTAAATGTTTTGAAGAATCAGCATTCTAAGCTTACAGATGGCTTAACATCTATTACACAGCTGATTGTGTGGCGATTGGGTATTTGGAGAAAGAAAAGTAAGGATAGGAATTGGGGGTTAGTATGTTTGAAAGAGACAGTACTGCTGCAATAAATTATTTCATCGAAGAACGTGCACGGCGAAGCAAGCATTCTGCGTGAGGCATGAACAATCACTGCGCAACCGTGTTCCCATGTTTAATAACATACTTTAACTCTTATCATCATGAAAATGATATCAAGTATACATCTCAGTATTTTAATTATTCAGAGAGCTGTAATATCACGAATGTAATGTATTCTGTGTCCAGTCGGAGGAAGAGAAAGCCCATTTAAGAAGCACGTAGTGATTCACACACATAGAGCACATAGAAGATCAAATACAAAACAAAGAATTTAATGTACTACTTTAGTTACGATGGGATTTGAGAAACTAGTAAATTAAACCATTTTAAGATGAAGTTTATGATGTTCTACTTTAATGACAAAATAAAGTACGTTATTAAAGTGGAAATTTAGAGATTAAAGTTGACATTTCGTGCTTTTTTCCCCCACTGTGTGCCAATTTTTTTTTCTCTGTACCCTATTAAGCTTTCATATGACACTCAGATTGTGGGCCACGACTCGCCTTTTCACGGCAACTTGACATCTGACAACTTCTTTTTTATTTCGGGCACTGTGTAACGTTGTGAACTTGAGCTTTCGAGTTTCTCCGTCACTCTATGACACTCAATCAACTTCCTTTTGTTGTTTATACCACTGTTTAAACCAACAAATTTTCCTTGCCTCCACTTGGTATTCGCTGAAATTCTTCTATTTCCCCCCATGCTTTTGCCATTGCCTTTTTACAGAACGCTGAGCTTAAGAGCTATTTATATTGATTTGCATATTCAAAGAGGCGTAATTCTGGGAAGTGACGAGGCGGGACAGCATGCGCGTGCATTACTTTTTTTATTTTATGCGTATGAACATTTCCGCTTTTGTGCTTACGCCATGTTATAGTGTGAGTTCTACGCACGGCATTATACATGAGGCCCCAGGACACTGGGTTTGAATCCCAGACCAGTCGCTGGCTATCTAGATTCAGCGCAATATTTTAGTGCCTTCACATATGTCTAATTTGGATACTTCACTCTTTCTCCCTTAAAATGCCACAGGCTTGGAAATTAAGTTGCCTGACAACTATAAACTGGACCTGTATAACTGACTATAGTGTGCCAAATGACTGACTGCCTTCACAATTCCCTGTGATTGTGAAAACTACATAAAACAGGTTTAGAAAATAGAGAGGTGAATGTTTTATGCAAACTGTATATGGATACAAACATCTTTCATTTATATGCATCCCTGGGGAATCTGACATTCATAGGCTACTAAAACCACTCATATTTCTAAGATTATTTGCTACACAATGCTATTTAAAGAAGGCTTAATCCTCCCATCTAACATTTGCCACTATGATGTCAGTTGGTTAGCCTGCATGTACTACAAATAATATTGTGGTTGCAATGACTGTATCTGCTGGATAACTGTTCATTTTGTGGTGCCATTTTAAATTTCAACTGAATTTGATACTTCAGAGATTAGTCATATGATATTTACAATTTCTTTTTATGCTAAAGCTATATATCATTAAGAAATTAACAATACCCATAAGAACAGAACAATTTCAGGAAGTATTTTAAAATTTTCTGGAGTCTAACAAGTCTGCAGTGTCTGATAATGAAATCTGCAGTGTGATCCGAGCCTTGGTGGTTCAACTTGAATGGCTATTATTAATTATTTGTTGATGCATTTTAGACAAAGAATAACTAATAATCTTAATAAAATGAACAGTTTCAGAATAATGCTTTATGCAAAAAGTGCTTAATCTAAACCTTTTTGCTCTTCGTTTCATAACTTTATTAATTACTTTTTCTTGCAAAAACTCAAACAAGGCTCATCAGAACTTATTTAATACAAACTGTTAATGGCCCTACAAAATAAAATGAATACATATTGGAATTGACAACTCTGGGACAAGCTAGGGGAAAGACATACTAAAAAGGATAATTCTTAAAAAGAAGTGCACACAATAACTTTAAATATCCCCTTGATCTGACATTCCCCTCAAACTAAATGACCAAACAGTAAAGAAAATGATTATAAAGGCTGCCAGCATGTCAAGGGTAACTGTGAAGCAGCAAAACTGGTTAGAGTGTATATGTAACAAAAACATCTCAGGCACGCCTTAAATTTGGCACATAGAAATGGGTAGCCAGAAGTATTGAAGTCTTAAGTTGGAAAACCCACCATCACTCTTACTTACTTTATAAAAAAAATAAAACACTTAAGATTCTTAGTTTGTTATCAGCAACATTTGTAGCTCTTGTTATAAACAGAAAGAAAAATGAATGGAGAAAAGTACAGAAATGCCTCAGGAAAAGCCAACAATCTCTCCAAAAAAAGGTGACGTTAGAATGGGATACATCTTTCAGTAGTCAAACGGCCAGAATAACATTGTCGAAATTACTTTGGTATGGTTGAATAATGAAACTGTAGATGTCCTTGAGTGACCCTGACACAAACCCACCTTACATATAAAGAGATATTTGTGATGCAATAATTTGTCTACCTGCCACTTTTATAGGGAAAGGGGTAAACAGGTTAAACAATCACAATGTGCAAATTGTGTAGGAGCCCCTGGCCAGCACAGTAATAGACACAGTCACAGTCAAAAGGGCCTCCTTGATGCGTCTGGGGAAAAATGCATTAGTCAATATAACAGGACAAAGCCCTTTCACTCAAAGTACTAAAACTGGTACATCATATTCAAAACTACAAATGAATGATATTTTACTAAGATTATTCCACAAAAAGAAAAAATGCTAAATACTGTACCATTTGTGATTAACCATTTCCAAGCAATGCATAGCATTTAGTACAAAAAAAAAAAGCAAAATTACAACATTAAAAGTAATCAGCCAGTATCTTGCTATGAACAATTTGAGCAAATGACCTAAATAAATATACTATACAAATTATATTTTGGCCATCTTAGAAAATGTTACTATAAACTCCAAAATTTCAAATCATTTTTGGATAATGAGCATCCTCTAATGTTGTGAAACAACATTTGTACAACAATGCTACTTGCAGTAGTAAAGTTTTCTAACATACTTAGTTAACATTCCAGAAATTTAAACAAATAGAATTAACATCAGTGAACTGAATGAACCAAGTCGGTTAATTATTCATGTGTTTATTTTTTTTAAATTCCTTAATTCTTTTTAAGCCCACTCATTAAACAGCATCACTTAAATCAAAATACTTTGTAAAATATCATAATCTTGCAAGTTTTTCAATTTCATTGGCAGTTAACTATAAGACTGTGTCCAGGTCCATGACCTGATTCAATTACTATGACAGAATGTTTATTATCTTGCATCAAAGTAACTAAAATGTAAATGTTAATCAAAATCCTGTAAAACATCAATATTCAGAATTTTCTGAAAAAGCAAATGATTCACAAAAAACCTGTCTTGACATTTTTGTAATAAATGTAGTGACAAATAATTAATATTTTCATTTTAGTGAGGACCAAAAGCTTTGACAGTACCTAATTGCTTTGACACTGGTAGTGCTGCAGCAGATCATGGCAAGAGAGTTCAACCTCTGCCAAGTGACAAATAGCACAAAGAGGCTTTAACAACATTCAACCTTCATCTACAAGAAAAAGGCTTAATTATGTGCTTCCAGATGAGAGAATAATGACTACCCGGCAAAACTTAACAGGAAAACAACAAATAATCTCATATGTAGGCATGTTGCCTCTTACCTCAATATATGGATTACAAATACAAGGGGAAGTTATTTATGTGAGCTGCTGTCCAAAGCAAAGCAAATACAACAAAAAAATAAAGTAGTTTCAGTACAGCAATGGTCATGAACATGCTTTCATTTTGAAAATGTGTTTTATTTATTATAATTATACATAGTAAATAAGCAGTTTCTTATATTTTATACAGAAGGCATCTGTTCTACCCAGTACAACTGCAAGATACAAATGTTGGTTACTGAGAACAGCATTAATTTTATAATACAGAATCACACTTCAAAAATTTCTCTGCATCCAGGAAGCAATTTCACAGGATTAATTTAGTCACATAACATCACATTCTTTAGTGATATACTGAGAGGTTACAACAGCAGGAAGGCAAGTGTAAAGTATAAGCACAGAAGAAAGTGTTTTAACGGCTATCTTTTACAACCTCAGAGACCTATTCATTAATCAAAACAAAACTGCAATGCTGTCTGCAATAACCTAGGGGCCAGATGCTTTGTTTCCATATAATATCCATCACACTTCTATGAATAAAACTGGGTTGGGTTCACTGTCCAAATAAAGCATAACATCAAAATACATCTGCTTGCTATGTTATGATGACCTTTCCACCACAACCTTTGTCATAAAAATGGTAAATAAAATGAATAAAACAATAGAATGAAAAAGGAGCAGAGTTGCTTTGATTAGGGGTATTAAAAACCACAGTCAATTAATTCTTCACGTTATTACATGCTAAAAAATCAATAGGCTATACAAATAGCTGTTAATGTATTATGTAGAGTAATATCTACTTCTGAATTTGGCAGAATGAATTCAAAAGTATAAATGTCTTATTTTCCTATATTTTTTTTTATTTCAATTGCTCATCTATTATAACTAATGACAGAAAAAGGAGTTTAATTGGTATAGATATAACAGAGTACTCTCAAATCTGCATACTTAAAACAGATGGACAGACAGAGAGATCAAGAAATAATAGATACAAACTAACAAATTATTCCAGAACTAAATTTCTAAAATACTACCAATCACAGATGATAAAGCCATGTCTCCTATTTAACAACTTATATGTACCATTATATTGAACTGAGGCATTTAAAAGCTCCAACTTAGCTCATTTGTACAATCCAAGTTCAATGGTTTACTTTTACCATGCGCATCTAAACTGCACATTTGAAAGCTTGTTAGATACCGGCAATGGGGTGACTTAATAACAGAAAATTACGTTTAATAACGGTGGACTGAAACCAGGGGGAACAAATTCTGTGGCTTTCACTACACAAATGGGTGGAATTGAAGGTTCTAGTACATAAATTGAAATCGTATTATTTGATACGTTTCCTGGAAAGACAAAAAACATTTACACTATCGATGTTAGGTACAGTTTCTCTCCCTTTAAAACGTGTCAATAAGGTAAATTACCACGATGTAATAGAGGCAGTAGGAGCTAAGATGCCGTCAGCAACACAGCATCACAACTGCAAGATTGGCTTATCTATTAAGGATTTAGAGTGTTCCCAGTGTGAAAAAATGACAATCAGGACCGAAAAAAAACCCACTCCCATTATAAAAGTAAAATTAGTCGAAAAAAATCCATAATAGCAAAAAGTTTAGGCAACTTTTCCGTTCGAGTGCTACATTCTGAGAATAAAACGAACAGGTCTAGCAAGAAATTATTATCACGACGGCTCCACGACAGTTGATGGTCCACACAACTCAATCAAAACAAGTCGCACATGCAAGCGTATAAACGAAGAATCCGACAAGAAGTTGCAGCTGTTCTCACCGCTGCCCACGAACAGACCATTTCCTGCGGAGTCCAGCCCTGCCAGGCTGCCCCTCTGGGCGGCGACGGAGCAACAGAAACACAGCGACGTTACCACAGAGACAGGCGCCTTTTAAAAGCGCGCTGGAACGGTTTAACAACGAGAATGCCATTACCTTCCACTGTGCCGTATCTGAGTCCGGACTACACTTTCTGGGTCTGCAGAGATCTGAAAAGCCCCTTGCTAGTACTGAAGAACTTTCTCTTAGCACAGCCCCGCGGTAACGGTACTACACGGCTACATACAGATTTCTCTTGTTTTTTTCCGCCCCTCCCAACGCACCATACACAGGCCAGTTTATCAACCCCTCCTTTCGCTCGTTTCACATTGGACAGCCGACATGACAGACAGCATGAACTAACCAATGAAATGGCGAACCATGTTTTATTCGTTACATCATTCTAATCTGGCGTTGTTTGCAACAATAAACTTCAGTACATACTACATATGTATTAGTCGCATCAATTGTATAATTCAAGCCCTAGTTATCCTTTTGAATATTTTTTATACTTTTGAATACGTTTTATTTTTAATAATAATTTAGAAAAGAGTACGATATGTGGTTTAAGAAAATGGATGGATGTACAGTTGGTCAGATGGATGATTTTCTCCAGGTATTTCGGGCCACCCTAAAGATGGCCCGTAATTAACGAGGATGGGTTGGCTCTGCTATCCTGTCTACAGCTGGTTTCTGTCATATCTCAAGAGCCTTGAGAGTTCGGGATGTAAAATGTAATTGCTTCAGCTAAAACAATTTTTAAAAAATGAAAGTTAACAGAATGCATAGATGGTACGCCACTTTATTTGATTTTAGTAAAAACTAAAAAATTGGTTTTGCAACCACAAACTTAAGTTTGCTTATCGTTTCAGGAAGGCTTAATGACAAGTCAAAGCTGCATTGTTATATTCTATTCTTAATCACGGCTGAACTTGTCTGTATTTTAATTCCAGAATTTATTTGCAACTTCCAGCCATATCGAATAAATACTATTTTAATTTTACTATTTATCTTCTGAGACAGTTATATTTTACACCTAATCTTGCTCTCCAATACTCACCTTTTTCATCTTATTTGGCTCTGCACTGCTCACCTGTGTATTTTGTTTGTATAATTTAACCTCGTTAAATCTCAAGAGAACCCACAGAAAAGCGAATCCGAGACAAGAGAGAATGAGCACATCTCACCCAGACAGCAAGGGAACTGAACCCTGGGCACTTAGACCTGTTAAGTAGTCACTGCAACTACTGCAATGCCATGCTGCCATGGGCAGAGGTATTTTTCAATTCATAAATGACAAAATAAAGTGTAAGCTAATATTTCAAATTTTTTCTATTTTAATGTTTGTGTAAAGTATCATAGCATTCTTACATGTGTTTTTTTACATTTAGGACTGGTGGGGAGCTGCAGCCTATTCTGGCAGCATCAGGTGCAAGGCATCTGCCCTGGACATTTCAGATGTTTATATAAAACATATAAACAAATAGGCATGTTTATACTGATAGTGGCACAATCTGTACTTTCATTTTAAGTTTAATGGATTTAACAATGTTATGTTGTGGATTCCAAACACAGGTAAAATTTAATGAAGAACTATCAACATGTGTGAGTTTTAATTTATAATATATACTTATACTCTCTTAACCATGTTTCAGTTTTAAAGTAAACAGTATATAGTTTAAATAAGAAAAAAATGAACAACATTTACACTCTACTTCACAAGTACAGCGCAATATACCCCAGGCAGGTCTGGTGGCATGCTTAGTGTCAAACCTGCTAAGCTGTTGTTCCCACCCAATAATTGAATAAAAATGGCAAATCTATACTAATTAATAAAAGGCAAAGCCCTCACTGACTCACTGACTGACTGACTGACTGACTGACTGACTCACTCACTCACTCATCACTAATTGTCCAACTTCCCGTGTAGGTGGAAGGTTAAAATTTGGCAGGCTGATTCCTTATAGCTTACTTACAAAAGTTAGGCAGGTTTCATTTCGAAATTCAACGCGTAATGGTCATAACTGGAACCTCTTTTTTGACAATATACTGTAATGGACGGCAGCTTGATGGCCGTGGGAGGCGGAGTTGAGTGTCACGTCATCACGCCTCCCACGTAATCACGTGAAAAGACTGTGAATGCAGTAGGGAGAAATGAAGTAAGAGCCGCAAACAGCGAAGAACAAAAAATTCATTAAACAATTGAGAAGGGAGCGAGTGAAGCATACAAGCATCTTCATAAGGGAAACAAAGCACCGTGTAAAACGTAAGTTTAAATTAAGTTTATTGAAACGCTCCCGTTAAGGATTGCAATAACATATTCGCGAGATAAAAGAACGCAGTAGGGAGAAATGAAGGAAGAGCCGCAAACAGCGAAGAGCAAAAAATTCATTAAACAATTGAGAAGGGAGCGAGTGAAGCATACAAGCATGTTCATAAGGGAAACAAAGCACGGTGTAAAATGTAAGTTTAAATTAAGTTTATAGAAACGCTCCCGCTGCGGATTGCAATAACGTGAAAAGACTGTGAATGCAGTAGGGACAAATGAAGGAGGAGCCGCAAACAGCGAAGAGCAAAAAATTCATTAAACAATTGAGAAGGGAGCGAGTGAAGCATACAAGCATGTTCATAAGGGAAACAAAGCACGGTGTAAAACGTAAGTTTAAATTAAGTTTATAGAAACGCTCCCACTGCGGATTGCAATAACATATTCGCGAGATAACAGTTTAATGAGAAGACACGAGGTATAAACGAACCACACGCTGTGGCGCAACGTTAGGGGCAACAGTTTTCAACCATTCTATGATCTGCTTCTCGCAACTGAAAGACGGCACATGGCAGATGTTAGCCGACTTGCTGACCGCAACGTTAGGGGCTTCAACTCTGGCGCTGACGATAGAGATTCGATTCCCGAGAGGGGATGCAGTGAGTGTGTATGCCTGATGAGCCCAGAATTAGGGAGAAACACGTGTCGCATACTCTTTGCATTATTTGAAAGTAAACTATTAAAACCATTCTATGATCAGCTTCTGGGAACAGAAAGAGGGCACGTGGCGGATGTAAAGCGACTTCCTGACCAACCACAAGCGTAACCTGGCAGGTAACCACCCATACAGTCAGATTGTGATTCAGAAAACGAATGCCATGAATGTAATTACCACGGTCTACATACTGTCAAATAAACGAAACACACGCCGTAGCGCGACAGCTGTGAAAAGCGAGGTTCACAAAAAAAACAGATCCTTAACAAATTGTTATTGGTATATTTTCGATCCGTTTAAAAAGGTTTTCTTTTCTTCTTAAAAAATTAAAAGCAGTACTTCGCCACAACGAAGCGCGAGAATTTGGCTATATATATCTGCTTCTCGCAATTAAAAGAGGGCACGTGGCGGATTTTAGACGACTTCATGACCAAACATAAGTGTTACCTGCCAGGTAGGGTTACCACTTTTAATACAAAAAAATAAGGGACGCATACTGCAGCGGGTGCCACATCTCAGTGCCAACAGTTTGCAGACTCTACTTAAAAGACCCGCCCTCCTCACTGGACAGTTAAAAAGACCAATCAAACTAACGATGACATCAAGTATTACCCAATCAAAAGTAGGAAAGGAGGCATCTTCATAAAATGCGTGTGGGATGATTTGCATGAGACGCTGCTTTAAAAAAATGATAAAAAAAATACGGGACAAATCCCGTCCCGTATTGATTCAAAACGGGACGCGCAATTTCATTCTCAAATGCGGGACGATTCCGTATTTTAAAGGACGGGTGGCAACGCTACTGTGCCAGGTAACCACCCATACAATTAGATTGTGATTCAGACTAGGAATGCAATGAATGTAATTACCCCGATCTACATACAAGGCGAAAGTCTTGCAACATTCAAAGATGATGGTTTGGGATAAGTACACCATACAACATAAAAGAGCTTATGAAGCCTTGAACCGAAAAAAGCAAGATCTCAGAGATCGTAAAAAAAAAAAAGGAGGTAATGTCGTTTTACTCGCTGTAGATTTTACTCAAACATTACCAGTTATTCCACGAGGGAGACCAGCAGATGAACTCAACGCGTGTTTAAAATCCATGCTTCTCCCACGCTCGGTTATATGTCGCGTGTTCTCGGGTAGGTACACCAAAAAATGTATACATTTAAGCATGTAATGGGCAAACAAAAAATGAGGTATACCCGAAGGCACTGCAGTAGTACTTAATGTAACTTTACTTCTTAAATGTTAATGTTTTACTGTTTAATAATTTATACGCTTCTTATATGTTGTTCAAATTCTTTTATCAAAATACCAGTGACAGCGCAATGCACGATAACATGGAGTGAATACACCATACGCATCCGCCCACGGCCGCCCTGGAGTGCGCAGATAGGAGTTGATTCTACAATAAAATAAAATAAAGATAAAAAGAGTAATACAATCATCACCCATAAAGCGGATACTAGACGTGACGTACTATATGTGTACCAGATTTCAAGTCAATAGGTGAAACGGTTTGCGAGCTACAGGTGATTTAAAATCCTGGACAGACAAACGAATAGCCACGGTAGCAAATTACAGAAGAAGATTTTACTGTTTAATAATTTATATTTATATGAAATGTGCTTCTTATATATTACTTCATATTCTCATATGATAATGATGTTAATGTTGTTTATATTGATTTCTATGTTATTGAAACTGCATGTATGTGTGTATATGTATGTATATATATATATACTAGCAAAATACCCGCGCTTCGCAGCGGAGAAGTAGTGTGTTAAAGAGGTTATGAAAAAAAAAGGAAACATTTTAAAAATAACGTAACATGATTGTCAATGTAATTGTGTTGTCATTGTTATAAGTGTTGCTGTCTTTTATATATATATATATATATATAATATACACACACACATAAACATATATATACATATACATATATATACATATCTACA